>NC_090653.1:77035646-77289172 GCF_040937935.1 Hyperolius riggenbachi
AGTCTGAAGCGAGAATAAATCTCGCTTCAGACCTCATAGAGGGCACACATGCCCCTGCTAAAACGCCGCTATCCCGTGGCTTAACGGGGGTCCCTTCACCCCCAAATCCCCTGCGTACAGCCGGGGAGCGCTTCCGCATTGGGGCAGGGCTAACCGCCGCAGCCCTGCCTCCCGCGCGTCTATCAGACGCATACCTCCGCCTCTCCCCCGCCCCTCTGTCTTCCTTCACTGAGAGGGGCGGGGGAGAGGCGGCGATGCGCGTCTGATAGACGCGACTAGAGGCAGGGCTGCAGCCGTTAGCCCTGCCTCCAGGAAGAGAATATCTACGACCAACTTGACGACGAAGTCTTGCGGGGGTGGGTTTGGGGGTGAAGGGACCCCCGTTTAGCCGCGGGATAGCGGCATTTTAGCAGGGGCACACATGCCCCTGCTAACTATGAGCTCTGAAGCGAGATTTATTCTCGCTTCAGACTCTCTTTAAGCCACTAGTGTACGAGTGACTCTGTGCTACTGGGCAGCCACGGCCATGCTTGTGCCGATGCAGCACTGCTGTGCTCATGCCTGAAGAGGAGGGCAGCCTGGATCTTCCAGAGGGTCGCAGAGGTGAGGAGGACATGGGAAGCCTCTACAGCATCCAGAGGCTTCCCTTTTCTTTTTTTAAACTCGGGGTCCCTTTAGAGGACACTTGAAGTGAGAGGGATATGGAGGCTGCCATATTTATTTTCTTTTAATACCATTTGCCTGGCTATCCTGGTGAGCCTCCACCTCTAATACTTTTAGCCATTAGCTGCATGCTTGTTTCAGATGCGTGATTCAGCCAAGTAGATCAGCAGGACAGCCAGAGAAGTGGCATTGTTGAAATGGAAATATATATGGCAGCTTCCACATTCTTCTCGCTTCACTTAAAGGACCACTGTAGTGAGAGGGATATGGTGGCTGCCATAGTTATTTCCTTTTAAACAATACCGGTTGCCTGCAGCCCCGCTGATCTATTTGGCTGAAGAAGTGTCTGAATCACACCAGAAACAAGCATGCAGCTAATATAGTCAGATCTCACAATAATGTTAGAAACACTTGATCTGCAGCATGCTTGTTCAGGGGCTATGGCTATAAGTATTAGAGGCAGAGGATCAGCAGGAGCAGCAGCCAGGCAACTGGTATTGCTTAAAGAGACTCTGTAACTTTAAAAAAATCCCCTGGGGGGTACTCACCTCGGGTGGGGGAAGCCTCCGGATCCTAATGAGGCTTCCCACGCCATCCTGCGTCCCACGGGGGTCTCGCTGCAGCCCTCTGAACAGCCGGCGACAGGCCCGACTGTAATTTCAATATTTACCTTTGCTGGCTCCAGCGGGGGCGCTGTGGCTGCATTCGGCTCGGAAATAGACGGAAATACCCGATCTCCGTCGGGTCCGCTCTACTGCGCAGGCGCCGGAGACTTGCGCCTGCGCAGTAGAGCGGACCCGACGGCGATCGGGTATTTCCGCCTACTTCGGAGCCGACAGCCATCAGAGCGCCTGCGCAGGAGCCAGGAAGGTAAATATTACGTCACGGCTGTACAGAGGGCTGCAGCGAGACCCCCAAGGGACGCAGGACAGTGTGGGAAGCCTCATTAGGATCCGGAGGCTTCCCCCACCCGAGGTGAGTACCCCCCAGGGGACGTTTTGCCGTTACAGTTCCTCTTTAAAAGGAAATAAATATGGCAGCCTCCATATCCCTCTCACTACAGTTCTCCTTTAAATACCGAATGAAATACCATAAAAACCTTTGTGAAGGGCGTGGCCGGAAGTCATGTAGCGCGGACATGTTGGTGCTGAGCTCCCGCCGAGGCATCCTGAGTGAACCGTATTTTTACAATACCGCTGAATTCCCTCACGAAACGGGGCGGAATAGACTTGTGAGCTTATCCGGAGCAGATGGATACCAGAACCACCAAAGGAAAAGCAGGGGACAAGGCTGCCGAAGCTGCTGCGAAGCTCCGTCAGTTCAAGCGCGGCGGCCATGATGACGACAATACTGAGTAGGAGACGCCGGCGTCTGGCCCCACTTTATCACAAATTATGGACGCTATCACTGCCTGTCAGGGTAGTCTATTTACCATCTCTACTACATTGGAAGAAGTTAAGTCCGACGTCTCCCTCCTTCGTCAAGACCTACAGAACCTATGCACACGAGTTAGAGAATCTGAAACTCGTATCAGTGCCCTGGAAGATGGCCTCCGCCCATTACAGCCTGCTGTTACCGAGGTCCAGGTTGACATTCGCTCGATCAACGTTAGACGAGGATCTGTAAAACCACAATCGGCAGTCCAACGTACGGTTAGTGGGCCTTCCTGAAAGAGCTGAGGGCACAAAGGCAGAGGACTTTACAGAAAAGTTACTTATAGACCTATTTGGTCGTGAGCGTTTCTCTTCTGCATTTATTGTAGAACGCGCTCATAGAATCCCTACACAAATGCCTAAGCCAGGGGCTCCTGCTCGTACCTTTATTTTTAAATTACTCAACTATAGAGACAGAGACACTGTCCTTCATGCAGCCTGAGAAATTTCTTATGAGAACTGCAATCTCTCCTTTTATCCAGACTTCTCGATTGAAGTTCAGAAACAGCGCGCCCAATTTGCTTCAGTGAAACGCACCCTTCGGAACTCTGAGTTAACCTACGCCATGATCTACCCCGCTAAACTGCGTGTGATAGCTGACGGGCAGACTCTGTTTTTCACTACTCCAAAGGAAGTCCGCAACTGGCTGGATGCTAGTCCCAAGACCGTGGATATCTCCTCTTAATCGGCAGATTGAAGATTATATGATATTACGTAGATCAAGAGCTTGCTCTAAACTTTACCTTGGAAATACCATTTTATCTTTTTACTGGCTATATGCTTTCTGGATGGCTTCTGTTATAACCTTTTTGATATAATGTCTAATCCTACATCCTATTACCAAATCAGATGCTCATGGCATGATTAGTTGCATGTATTACAGGTACTTTATATTGTCTATATATGTTGTCCGCCGGAGCAACATCTCTGACATTATATGACTCTACACTTATGGAGCTGTGCTATATAATGTTGTATTTTTCTGCATTTCTCTTTGGTCAATAGTCCTACTAATGCAATTGTTATATGCACTTTTATAGGTTCTACAAAGATTTGGTTATCTATCTATCTATCTATCTATCTATCTATCTATCTATATATCTATATATATATATATATATCTCTATCTATCTATCTTTGATAACATTCCCCTTATTTTCCAGGAAAGGTGCTTTCTGTGTTTCAGTGGACTTACTCCACATTGCATAATAGTATTATATCCTGCAATATGATGTCCTGATGAGGGATTTAGACGTTTTTTTATTTTTATTTGGAAGTTTAATTTAGTTTTAATAAGTTTTGGTATTTGCCTCTGGCAGGATGATTTCAGGTGAAACTTTTCTTCTGTAAACTACCGCTTTTATTTTAGGTCATGTGATATGTTCAGTGTTTTGTGGGTGTAGATGTTTTTTTTCTCCCCACTTTGGGCTGTTCGATTACATCCCTCCCCCCCTCTCAGTGAGTTATTATTTCCACTGAAGGTTCCTGAGTAAGTGGTTAGAAGGTTATTAAAGTTTGATAAGCCCAGAGGGTTATTTTATTAAGATTAATAGTTGGTTATTATGTTCTCTCGTTTGTTTCGGATGATGTGTTTTGTGTGGTCCTGCTTGCTCTTCTCCTCCTCCGTCCACCAGTATACATATACATTGTATATTTTTGATGTCTTCTGAATTTAAAATCATCACGCATAATGTTCCTATTAAAAGACGTAAGGCCTTCCATCATTATGCTCAGGAGCATGCTTCTTTATTATTTTTACAAGACAAACACCTGGTTCACAATAGAATTCCTTCCTACTTTGATAGAAGGTATCGCAGGAGATATTTTTCTACTTTTAGCAGAAAAGCTAGAGGGGTTGCAATTTTTTTTGCCAATCACCTTTCATTTGCTTTGTTAGATTCTTACAAAGACCCAGAGGGTAGGATTCTGATCCTTAAAGGCACATTGGACGGTAAACTTATTACATTAATTAATTGTTCTGCTCCGAATGCTTCAGAGTTCCTTAAGAAACTTGCCCCATTAATCGAAAAATGTAACCCCCTCATATGATTATTGCAGGTGATTTGGAAGTGGCTAATCCTGTTTTGGACCGTTCTACTCTTTCTCCTTTCTCACACAGTTTCCCCAGGAAGCTGTCTGGTGTTTTGTTCAAGGCACAGGTGATTGATATATGGAGAGCTCACAATATTGGCTGTCGCCAATACACCTTTTTCTCACATCCACGTCAGTGGTATGCTCGCCTCCATTACATGTTTCTTTCTCCTGTGGTCACTTCCAATTCAATAGCATCTGATATTATCATCTGTGCATGGTCACATCACCACATGGTCTCCTCTACACTTAAAGGCTTTGGCCTACCTTTTCACCTTAAAGCTAATGGGAACCGGGTTTAAAAAAAAAAAAAGTCAGATACTCACCTAAGGAGAGGGAGGCTCTGGGTCCCATAGAGCACTCCCTCTCCTCTCCCGGTGCCTGCTGCTGTCCTGACTCCCCCGTAGCGGTATTCGACCGTTTCGGTCAACTACCGCTGTCTCCCGGCCGAAGGGAGGCTTCGGAGATGCTTTGGGAGCCCGAGTGCTCCTGAAGGTGGGCCGCTCTACACTGTGCATGCACGCGCGCCCTCTATGACGCGTTCGCATGTGCGCTGCCTGTCTTCGGGAGGACTCGGCTCCCGAAGACTTCCCAAGTCCCCTCAGCGTGGGACGAGAACGGAGGAGCCAGCGCAGCATCGGGGCCACCGGGAGAGGAGAGGGATCGCTCCTTAGGACCGAGCCTTCCCTCTCCTTAGGTGAGTATCTTGACTTTTTTTTTTAACAAACCCGGGTTACATTAGCTTTAAATACTGGAGATTAAATGACTCTTGGATTGCTGATCATCCAAGTAGAATGGAGGTGGCTTCTGCATTAGAGGATTATTTTCTTTATAATGATGAAGAAAAACTCCTCCTGCTTTGCGATGGGCTGCTCATAAGCCAGTAATCCGAGGTATACTACGGTAATTAAAAAGGTAGTACACTGTAGAAAGGGAAACACTCGGCACTCAGACTATAGATTGTTGCGGGCAGGAGCTCTGACCTGCACTTCTGGCATATAATATGATGAGTATCACCCCAAGCACTTGTATGCGGCACTTTAAATATGCTGAAGGACGTGCTGCCGGCTGATTTATACAGAAAACATTGTAAAGATCAAAGTACATATAGACAGACTAGGCACTGTCACTTTGCTGCTTTATTCTTCAATTCATGCCAATAACATTGCATACACAACAGTCATTGCTGAATAGATACGTCAAACCTTGGATGCAGTGTGGGGGTGTTCTGGATTCGGGTGACCAGGGGGGAGAGTGATGAAAGGACGGCACTACAGCCGTTTCACGCCCCAACTGGCGCTTGCTCAGGTGCGTGTGTCCTAGTCAGGTTTGACGTATCTATTCAGCAATGACTGTTGTGTATGCAATGTTAATGGCATGAATTAAAGAATAAAGCAGCGAAGTGACAGTGCCTGGTGTCTATATGTACTTTGATACTAATTAAAAAGGCGATTCAGGCAAAAAAAATTCAAATCAGCTAAAATTCTGGCATTGTCTAGGGAGTTAGACGGTCTTTATAAACAACATTTCCCTAATCCTGATCCAACTATTGCTCAGTTGATCACTTTCAAAATAATTGAATTGGAGTCGGTACTAGATTCAGTTTATATGAAAGCCTTAAAATTTTCCAAAGCAAGATTCTTATTAAGGAGCAATAATCCCTCTACTCAGTTTGCGCGTAAACTTACTGAATATTACAAACCACCTCATACATATAAACTTAAAAATAACAAAGGCTCTATGGAATCTTTACTGTCCAGTGTGGTAAAAATATTTGAGGATTATTATGCTAAGCTACTGGGCAAAGCCTCTGAATTGGACTCAATTGCACTAGGATCTTGGCTAACCCAAATGAATCTCCCTTCACTAACTAGTGATCATCTAGAGACGCTGAATGCCCCTATTACTTTATCTGAGGTTCAAGCTACGATGAAATCTCTTAGATCCTCTACTGCCCCTGGCCCAGACGGGTTTACCCCAAAGTATTATAAAAAATTTGCCGATTTCCATTCCATTAACTGCTTTGTTTAATAATGTTCTTAAGGGGGGGGGGGGGGGGGGGTTTCCTTATGAAATGCTTGAAGCCTCTCTTACTCCTCTACCTAAACCTGGAGCTGATCATTCAACCCCGTCAGGTTTTCAAACAATTTCTATACTCAATAATGATATTAAAATATTTGCTATGTATACCAGGTGCATCCTCTAGTAGCATACCACTTAAATGCGGTACAAGACAGGGTTGCCCATTGTCGCACCTGCTTTTTGCTCTAGCTCTTGAGCCACTTGCAGCGGCAATAAGGCAACATCCAGATATTTTAGGATATGGGCCAAATAATTGCAAGATAGTCCTCTATGTGGATGATGCCTTACTATTTTTAACCCGGCTGGTCACCACCCTCCCAAATGTATTTTGTCTGCTTCATTTTTTTGCCTCTTTTTCAGGTCTCCGTGTTAATACCTCTAAATCCACTGCAATGCCAATCAATCTCCTTCCACACACAATTAAATTGCTGGAGGCTAACTTTGATTTCAAGTGGAGCAGCACGGTGGCGTAGTGGTTAGCTCTCTCGCCTTGCAGCGCTGGGTCCCTGGTTCGTATCAAAGCCAGGGCACTATCTGCAAAGAGTTTGTATGTTTTCTCCGTGTCTGCGTGGTCTTCCTCCGGGCACTCCAGTTTCCTCCCACATTCCAAAAACATACAGATAAGTTAATTGGCTCCCCCTAAAAATTGGCCCTAGACTACAGTACTTACACTACATAATATAGACATGTGGCAATGGTAGGGATTAGATTGTCAGCTCCTTTGAGGGACAGTTAGTGACAAGACAATATATATATACACTGTACAGCGCTGCGTAATATGTCGGCGCTATATAAATACTAAATAATAATAATAATAAATAATAAAATATTTGGGCGTGCTTCTTACACCGCAGTACCGTGATCTTTTTGCAGCTAATTACCCTCCCCTTTATCTTTAATTAAATAAGATGCTCAAAAGTTGGTCACAATATAAGGTTTCATGGTTGGGACGCTGTTTAGCCTGCAAAATGTTTTTGTTACCTAAATTGCTCTATTTATTTTGCATGTTACCTCTTATCCTACCTAAGAAAGTTATTCTCCCTATGCAATCTTAAATTAATAAATACATTTGGAACTCTAAACCAACTAGAGTTAGAGCCCAAGTTCTCTATAGACATCCACTTCAGGGCGATATTGGTCTCCCCAATCCTTGCTACTATTACCTTGCTTCTAAGCTAAACCAAATTCTAGATTGGGGTCCTTCTACTTCTTCCCCTCTCTGGTGGAGTTTTGAGCCAGAGGCAATTCAACCATATTTTCTCTCTCATCTTATTACGGTGGTTACTAGCCGGGATATATTCTCTCTTACTAAACTCAATAAGATTGTTGCCTCCCTAGCTAAATTATGGGTAGACGTTGCTCCCAAATTTAAATTTGAAGTCCCCTTCCTCAAAATTGTCCTTTTTGGGTACCCCAAGGTTTGCCCCTGCCTTTCAACATTCTATGCAGTTCTCTTGGTGTAAAGATAAAGGTTTAATTACTGCCTCTCGCTTCTGGATTGGTGATATTTTTGTCCCCTTCCAACATTTCCAAAACGCTTCAGTATGGACGCTCCTTTAAGGAGGCTTATCGTTACTGTCAAATTAAGCATTATTATAAATCCTAGTTTTCATCTCCACCTTCTCGTGAACTTTCTACCTTTGATAATTTATACTTTGGATCATTCTAGACAGAAAGGAGCCTTTTCCATTCTATATGCTTTGCTTAATGGTAGGACGGAGGAGGAAAGATTGACATATATGAGAGCCTGGGAACAGGATTTAGGACATCAACTATCTCGTTCTCAATGGTCTTCTAGTTGGGAAACAGTTGCAAAGATAGTCAAATCCAACATTTTTAAAGATACCCCTGTGAAATTATTATTTAGGTGGTATCTTATTTTTTATCCAAATGTTTCCTCTAGTTGTTTCAGGGAATGTGGAGGGCTAGGGACTCTTTTTCATGTTTTCTGGGACTGTCCAATTGCAACCCAATTTTGGTCTACCCTACAATCCTTATTTTTCGATGTCTACAAAGTTTCAATCTCCTTGAGTCCCTCCCAGGCTTTCCTATATTTTTTTAATGTTCCGGGTCCATATCAAGTCTTTTATAGATATCTATTATGTGCTGGCCAATGGTCTATTGCTTATAAACGGAAAACTTAAACGCTTGATATCGACCTAGTAAAGTACCGCTTAGATATGATCTCTTTGATGGACCGTGTATATTACTTAAAGCGGAACTGTAATTACACATGGTTTTACTTACCTGGGGCTTCTGCAAGCCCCCAGCAGCCGCCATGTCCCGCGCCGGTCCTGCCCGAGCCTCCGTTCTCCCGCCGCCAGCTACTTTTGGTTTCGCCGCCGGGCCACTGAGCCTGCGCGGCTCTGGCCACACGTATCCTTTCTGCGCGTCCCCTGCTATTGCAGAGGGGAACGCAAAGAAAAGATACGCTTGGCAGGGCCGCGCTGGCATCGACTTAGAAGTCTATCTACGGAACAGAGCTGGCGGCTGGAGAACGGCTCAGGCAGGACCGGCCACTTCGGGTTCTGGCCTGCCAATGTGCGAACTGGCCGCTGCGCTGTGGCCAATGTTAGAAATGGAATGTTTCCCTCGGAAGATCAATGTGTTTTCTGGCCGTCTCTGGCCAAATGTTGCAAAAGTTAGTTTAGTTAATGAAATGAAGCCGCCGGCAATTAGCGGCTGAAGCCGCCGGCTTCAGCTGCCTCTCCTCCCCCTGCCTCTCTTTCTCCTATGGGCGCTGCGGGGGAAGGGGGGGGGCACGCGAGTCCCCCCAGAGTCGTTCGTGGCTGCAGGGAAGCAGAGCGGGGAGGCTGCAGACATCGCTTCTGCCAGCACCCGCTTTGCAGGAACGGCAGGACTGCCTGCCGCGACAAACGACTCTGGGGGACACATGTCTCCCCCCCCATCCGGCTGCTAGTATTGGGGAGGAGAGGAGGCAGGGGGGAGGAGAGAGAACGGAAGCCACCGGCTTCATTTCATTAAATTACCTAACTTTTGCAACATTTGGCCAGAGACGGCCAGAAAACACATTAATCTTGCGAGGGAAACATTCCATTTCTAACATTGGCCGCAGCGCATCGGCCAGTTCGCACATTGGCCGGCCAGAACTCGAAGTGGCCGGCCAGAACGCGAAGTGGCCACACTTTGGGTTCTGGCCGTAACATATATACTAAATAACATCTATGCTGTAAGAATAAAGCCTGATGTATAGGCGTGTCACTAATAGAGATGGTCAATGAGATGGAAATAATTCTGCATTGATACTGATTTATGCAAATGTATGCACTCTCTTTGCTCATGAAATCAAATAATTTGATATGTTAAAATTTGGTTTGGTGACTATGAATTAAAGGGTACTTGAGATGAATGAAAAGAAAAGTTATATACATACCTGGGGCTTCCGCCAGCCCCCTTCAGGCCAATCAGTCCCTCACTGTCCTCCTCCACCACCTGGATCTTCTGCTATGAGTCCCGGTAATTCAGCCAGTCAGCGCAGTCCGGCCACGTGCCGCTCCTACAGCAATAGTGCTGCGCAGGTGTAGTACGCTCCCGGCGGCAGAGTGTGTGCATGCGCACTACGCCAGACTGGCTCAAGTACGGTACCTGGATTCATAGCAGAAGACCCAGGTGGCGGAGGAGGACAGCAAGGGACTGATTAACCTGAAGGGGGCTGAAGGAAGCCCCAGGTATGTATAAAACTTTAATTTCATCTGTCTCAGGTTTACTTTGTTACACTGTAGTACTATACTCTACATATGCACTCCCCACAGAGCTGCAGGGAATCTTCTGAGAATGTTGTGCACATTGAACACAGAGGTGTTGTCTATCACCCATAAACCTGGTTCAGATTGTGCATGAAGAATGTGTAATAGAGGAAGAATCTCCTTATTCCCCTGCAGAGTACCTGCACATCACTCTTACATGTACCCACAGTCACATTGCCTAGGGCCTGATCCATGTTCAGATGTGTAATAGAGGAAGAATCTCCTCATTCTCCTGCAGAGTACCTGCACATCACTCTTACATGTACCCACAGTCACATTGCCTAGGGCCTGATAGATGTTCTTTGTTCCGGTCTGTACCTTTTACAAGTACTTTTACCAAGGACTAGTTTTAGTCTATGAATAAAGGGAATAAATATGGCAGTCTACATATCCTTCTCACTTCAGGTGTCTTTTAAAATTCCTAAGCGTTGGTAGTTAAAGAGAACCCGAGGTGGGTTTGAAGAATATTATCTGCATACAGAGGCTGGACCTGCCTATACAGCCCAGCCTCTGTTGCTATCCCAAACCCCCCTAAGGTCCCCCTGCACTCTGCAATACCTCATAAATCACAGCCACGCTGCTGACAAACAGCTTGTCAGAGCTGGCTGTGTTTATCTCTATAGTGTCAGTCTGCTGCTCTCCCCACCTCCTGCAGAACTCCGGTCCCCGCCTGCATCCCTTCCCTCCCTGCTGATTGGAGGGAAGGGACGGGGGCAGGGACTGGAGCTATGCAGGAGGCGGGGGAACAGCTGAGACTGACACTACAGATGTAAACAGTGTTTTTTGGATTTTTTTTGATGCTGATCGCACTGGCCGTCCCCGGGGGCGGCGCCCGGCGGCTCCCCCCGCCCCCCCCCCCCCCCCCGATCCGGATGCCCCCGGGATGAAGTCTTTCTGACCTCTCTCCTTGTGGGGTGCTGCGGTGGGTGGGGGCGGGGCGGGGGTTGTCCCGGGCGCCGCCCCCGGGGACACCTTGGCGACCCTTTTGCTTCTTGAGATGTGGCTGTGCCCTCGCCGGTGACGTGTGCTGCCGTGCCCGCCCTCCCCCTCTGCTCCAGTCGGGATGGTGACGTCTGTCCCCCCTGACCCTCCTTCGGGGGGGCGGGGCCGGGGATGGGCGGGTGCGGCGCGCCTCTATTGGCTGGGGACAGACACATAATGGATGACTGAGCGGACGGATGCTGAATGCTCCAACCACGCCCACCTGAGGAAACCGGAAGTGTCCGGTGAAACATGTCGTGGCTCAGCGTGGCTTGCCAGGCGTGTGTGTGATTGCCGTCCCAGCGCCCTCTTCCATGTTCTCATGAATTGGATTGTTTGTGGACTCCATCAATTGCCCTATTCCAGGCTTGGACTTTTTGATACAGAGAGTGAAGTTTGCTACAACAGCATGTGGACATAACTGCAGGACTTCTGGGAGCCTGATACCGACGGACTGGTACTGTATGAGTGCGCATCTTCAACATATGAGCATATGCATTTGCTTCTCATTAACGCATACAGTGTCGGCCTCCTTCGCTTGTACGCTTGCAAATACTCTTGTATCTTTGGCCCTGCCGCTCTGCTAAACTGTATCAATCTGCCACTAACAGCACCAGCACATCTACTTCATGCTGAATGGATTGTGAGCCCAGACATCACAGACTGTTCTGTGTAAGCAGTGATATGCCCATGCAAATGATTGATGCTTTCTTTGCTATATTCGAGTGAACTGGATTTATGGGCATTGTACATATGCGTCTCCGCTCTCTTTTTTGCAATAACCTCTGAATTATTACAGCTTTAGAGAACATTTTATTTTTCCGGAGGAAATGTTTGGTTTTTTGCACTGGTACCAGTGACTGCATTAGTGAGCAACTACAGGGGCGGATGTGTGAGTCTTGGATGAATCCTAAGTGAGGCGTGGGTTATGTATGAGGGTTGTGGGGTCTTTGATCCACCACGGGTTGGCGGTTTTAAAAATATTTTTGTATTTTTGGAATAGAGAATTAAAGTTATGATATTTTAACAATTCATAATGGGTTTTTGGTGATTTCGTTGGGATATATACCCTCCTAGTCTTTCCTCTTGAAATTTTGTATTGCGAGTTAAAAATTTGCACGTGCCATGCGGGGTAGTGCTGCGTAGCTTGCTTAGCTACCTGCGCTTCTGACATCTACCACAAAATGTGAAGTAGCGCAACCGCGATACTTCACTAGCGCTAGTGAAGTATTGCAGTCACGCTACTTCACATCTTGCTGTAGTTGTCAGAAGTGGAGTTACTAGGAAGGAGCGCGCGTAACTAAAGAGCAGACGCTACGCAGCACTATTCCGTGCGTACATTAACCGATTTTTAACTTGCGCTAAAAAATCAACCCCAATACCACAAAAGCTTAAAGGAGTACCTCTTCAGGAGACTTCCAGAATCGCAAATGCAGAAAAATTGCATGCAGTTTCTGTTTGTGATTTTAAAGAAGTACTGTAGGGGGAAAAAGAGTTGAACTTACCTGGGGCTTTTATTGGCCCCCGCAGACTTCCTGTGCCTGCACAGCCAGTCACTGATGCTCCGGTCCCCGCCTCTGGCTCACTTCCTGAATTGGCAACTATAAAGTCGGAAAACCACTGCGCCTGCGCGCCCACGCTCTAGCTCCATGATGTCACTGAGAGTGTATTGCGCAGGCCCAGTACGGTCTGCGCCTGCGCAGTAGACTCCTGGTGACATCAGCGGGAGCGAGGACATGGCCACTTTAAAGTTGGAAATTCCAGAAGTGAACCGGAGGCGGGGCCGGAGCATCGGTGAGTGGCTGTGCGGGCACAGGACGTCTATGGGGGACCAGGGCGTAAGTTCAACTCTTTTTTACTTTTTCCCCCTGCAGTACTCCTTTAAGAAGTTGGTAGCCTCAGTTTGATGCAGCGACTCACTTATCAGGGACTTTCATCAGTGGTTGAGGTTTAGATGGGAAGTAAAGTTTTTTTCAGTTTATAATGCTGCAGGTGCCATATATTTAAAAGTGTTTTTTAATTAGCTTCCTCTTAAAGGATACCAAGACATTTTGCACAATTTCATACTCTTACCTATGTGGGAACAGTTTGGGTATGGCCCCTTCCTGTTCATGTGCAACAGTATGCAAATCAAAGTCTATAAAGACATGGATAACACAGATTTGTTTTGTTTTTCTTTTTGGTAAGGTTTCTAAATATTATCGGCTGCCCATGCCAACTCACAGTTCACATTTTTCTCTTTTAATTCATATTTGTGTCAGCCATCATTGGACTGGATGTGAGCTCCCTATGGGGGTTGGCTAGGACCACTTCTGCCATTTAAACAGCTCTGACCCATCAATGTATAGGCTCCACAAGACCTCTGAAGATGTCCTATGGTATCCTCCAGCCCTTCGGGTGTTGGAGGATGCCACCAGGGTCCTCCAACCCTCGGGTTGGAGGACGCTTAGTACCCCCTGCGCCGATGGCAAAGGGGGATAAGTTACCTTCGGGGAACACCGGAAGGGCCCTGCTGTATTGTGGGGCCTGTGGCTACTCATGTAGCGCACGTTTTGTGGAGGTGCTTTAGGGCACTCACGCTTTTTCCGTGCATGGGGCTAATAGCCTTGCTTACTCGGGACTCCTGTTGCATGCAACAGGAGCCAAGAAAGCTAAAAAAAATAAAAATAAAAAAAAAAATATGGCACCAAGTGGTTAGCAACAGATCCTAAAGCACAGGTATTAAACTCCAGCCCTTGAGGGTCATATCCAGGCCAGTATTTAGGATGGCCAGTGAAATTGAAGGGTTCATTTCTTCTTAAAGAGGAAGTCCAGTCAAAATAATGTAATAAAAAAAGTGCTTCATTTTTACAATAATTATGTATAAATGATTTAGTCAGTGTTTGCCCATTGTAAAATCTGTCCTCTCCCTGATTTACATTCTGACATTTATTACATGGTGACATTTTTACTGCTGGCAAGTGATGTAGCTGCTGCATGCTTTTTGGGCAGTTGTAAACAGCTATTTCCCACAATGCAACAGGGTTCACAGACAGGAAACTGCCAAGAGTACCTACTCAGAATTTCTTTGTGGGAGAGGTTTCACCACAATATCAGCCATACAGCGCCCCCTGATGGTCTGTTTGTGAAAAGGAATAGATTTCTCATGTAAAAGGGCGTATCAGCTACTGATTGGGATAAAGTTCAATTCTTGGTCAGAGTTTCTCTTTAAACTGTTTCAGTTGTCTTGCTAATTATTTTGGTTTCAGCTGTGTTTTAGCAGAGTACTGGATTTGCATACTTATTCTCGTTAGAGGCAGGGGATCAGCAGAACAGGAAGTATGCATTCTTTAAAAACAAATAAATATGGCAGTATCCAAATACCTCTAAAAGGATCACTTTAAAGGACTACTTACTAAATTACCATTACTTGTCTCCTATGTTGCTCAGCTCTAGCTTACACAACTAGATTGTGCTCCATGAAAGCAGGAAGTAGACACTGCAGATTTATTGCAGTTCTGTAAGATGCAATAAATGCATGTTTTTCTTTAAAGATTATTATGATGTTACTTATCTTTTAGAGCAGAGAGGAAGTTCTGGGTTTAGGTCCGCTTTAAGCATTTAAATAGCAAGTCCAATGCATTATGATAAACCAAAGCACCCTAGTTTTATCTAGGTGAGCAAACCCTGGAAAGTTTCAATGTTCATTTTTTCTGAGGGCCTGAGCCCACTGGCGCAGTTGTATCGCTTCTGTCCACTTTTCAGCATCTCTCAGGGCTGGTTTCCACTTTAATGTAGAGACACACGACTCTGCGTTGCATGTCATACGCCAGGGGCGGAGCTTTAGATGGAAACACGATCACAGGGATATCAGAGAGTGCATAGACTGCACTGTCTGCTGTTTCCATACATGCGCTGCGATTCACCACTGAATCGCCCATGCATGGTTTGCTGCATTTTGGAGCTTCAGTCCGCGAATGAATGGGATCCCAAGTCCTGCCCCCCACTGGTAGTGGCATGCAGTGCAGAGCCACAGGGCTCTGCACTTCATGGAAATGAGCTCTAAAACTGAAAATGGGAATATGAGGCTGCAGGGATGTATTAACCTACTGTTGCTGTAATAAGCACAATGAATTATCTCATACGTTTATATTCAGTTCCAGTTTGCTTTATTTTGCAGGATCCCCATACCCATCTCTCATCAACAATCAGGATGTTTATTTGGAGGAACAGACTTTATCAATATCATACACTGGCCAGTGATTCATATCCTCTTAATGTATGAAAGCCCAACCAAGGACAGTATCAAAAAGTTCCATCTTATTCTTCAAAACCGCAAGTATGTTTATACAGACAACCGTCTCCTATCTATATATGTGTATAGCATTCTGTGATGCACAAAAACAATGGTTTTATTATTTTGTGGAATCAATTGTTATTAGGTGTATGTGGGGATATCTTTAAAGGGAACCTGAGGTGAGAGGGATATGGAGGCTGACATGCCAAAGCACTAAACACTAGGGAACTGTATAGGGGAGGGAGGACCACTAGACACCAGGGAACTGTATCGGGGTTGGGGGGGGGGGGGGGCATTGGACACCAGGGAACTTTATAAGGGAGGAAGGTGGCCAGTAGACATTGAGGTTGTCCTGCGACCAGGTCCCAGTGTACAATTACAGCCCACTTTGTATTTCAGTTGGACACCCCTGCTCTAGCCTTTAAAACTACCAGCAGTGTATATATAATCATGTGGAGTATGCAGCCTTTCAATGTGCATTAATGTTTAGCCAATTTTATACACTTGGACAGTACACAGAGCATGATGGGACATAATTGAGACAAGTCTGTGGAATACATACCACACAACACTGTTTATTAGACCTGACGAGCAGTGTGCTGTGCAGTTATGAGGTGCAATCTGTCTAAAGTTGCCCATTAACTGTACAATTATTTTTCTCTAAGGCCTCTTGCACACTACATACGAATCCGATTTTTTTTTCTTTTTTTATACAATCAGATATTTGATCCCGATTAAAAAATGTAGGAGCATGCAGTACTTTTTTTTTTTTTTTTTTTTTAAAGGGACTCTGAGCAGTGCAGTAACTATAGAAAGATGCATACCATTTTGAAGCTCTCTTTCTCCTCTTTCCAACGACACAAACCGCCGCCCTACACGTTTTAGTTTTTGATATTTTCGCCACGATTTCGATCGCGAAAATTAAACCACGTAGGGCGGCGGTTTATATATCGTTGAAAAGAGGAGAAAGAGAGCTTCAAAATGGTATGCATCTTTCTATAGTTTCTGCACTGCTCGGAGTCCCTTTAAATCGGAATCAAAAATCGGATTGCATATAAAAAAAAGCCTAAAAGCGATTTTTACTATCGAAAATAATCGGAAGCTAATTATCGATTTTTCATATTTACTGAACGATTTTTTTCTTCAAATTCAATCATTTTCTCCTATTTAGCAATCGACCAAAGTATCATTCCTTATCAATCGCCTTCATAAACTGTGAATTTTCTATACAATTTGATCATTAAAATCGCATCAAAAGATCGCAATTGGTGAAAAAAATATTTACCATTTGGAAAAGAATAAAATCTATGAACTGTTGAACTTTTTCTATCCTCAGAAGTTGTATCCTGCCAGGAACACTTTTATGGCTATAATTTGCTTATCAGTGATGTGTACTATTTTCCCAACATAGAACTGACAAGACAGAAGCTGTCACTTCCATGCCTATAAATAACTCTCAGGCAGCAAATAAAACAAGTAAGGGCCTGTACCGTGTGCTGCGTTTTTAAAATTGCATGCAATTTTTATATTGCAAAGCTTTCATAAAAATAGAAAAATCGCATCGCACCAGTGTGTACAGGTCTTCACGATTTTTCAAAAGACCTTACAATTAAAAAACGCATGCGATTTTAAAAGAGCAGGGTGTACAGGCCCTAAAACACCCTGGTTATTTATAGGTTTTGTACTGTACATACACGTTTATCTCATGTCACATATCGCCACAGGTATGTCTCTAATACAATGTATGTAACAATATATTATTTGGAAATGAAGGTATATCTTTTTTTTTTTTTTTTTTACAATGCTTTTTACTTTTATGGATAAACATGGTTTCTGATTGGAGTCCTGTTCATTCATGTATAGGCACTTTGATTGGGTCAGAGGAACACATGTTCACGATTCACCAATTCCTGACGTGTAAAGGTGGCCATACAGTTATAGATTTGCAGCAGATTTGAGCATCAGATTTATGTCAGATGCCTGTCAAGTCGAATCTGACATGAATCTGATGTGTGCCACTCACTAGTAACAGATTTCCAGTATACTTGGAAATCTGATCTTGGAAATCTATTGAAAATCGAAGTGCATTATTGGCCCATTAGATCCAATGCAACTCTATGGGCCATCGATCTGCTGCCAGCAGCAGAACGTCCTAGATTTTCCATCCTGTCAGATCAAATCGATCGAAATCAGCCGCAAACCGATAGATTTGATAGAATAGATTTACGAATTGATCGATTGATGGCTGAAATCGACCAGTGTATGGGCCACTTAAGTCCTGCCATGAGCGGATTTACAGGACACGCCTGTACGTCCGAAGTCTCAAACTAGACTTGTATGTTATGTACATCTTCTTTGAGTGAAGATGTTAAAAAGGAAACCAATATGGAAGCCTCCGTATCGCTCTCCTTCAGGTGACCTTTAAAAATGTAGGGCAGGCATATACCAAAATCTCTAGGTATTAGCATATGCTCAATATGATAACAGTCCCAAAATAACTACTATAAAATTCAGGCTTTGAGATTGTTCACCCCAGGCACCATCACACAGAAGAAAAGGTCAGTATGCACACAAGCACATGTATGCACAGTTGTGAGTGTGGAGAGCCTGCTAGACTGGACAACATCAGCAAAGATGGCATGGCCAATATCATCTTATGTATTTTATAATCCCTCCAACACATAGCAAAAGCACCAGGATGCTGGGTCCAATAAGTCAAGAGTAGATACAAATGGGAATAGAGGGACATTTAAGATTGTATTTGTGTGTGGCATTTGTAGCTGAAGTCTAACCTGGGTGTGCATATTGATGCACAGCCTTAACTGGTCTAGGACAGTCAGAACCTTTAGACAAAGGCCTCAATTCACTAAGCGTATCTTCTGTCTTTAATAACTCTTCTAGAGTTGTTACCATGGTAATAAGGCATGTAGTATTCAGGAAACATTTTACCTCAGGCAAACCTAAAGTTAACTCTTCTGTCTTTAAGTTAACTCTTTAATCCTTAAAATAACTCCAGAGTTAAAGACAGGCTGTTCATTAAAAATAACTACAGAGGAGGTAACGTAAGGAATGAAGAGATAAGATAACTCTCTTACTAGTGGAGGTAAGTTTTCTCTTGCTTATTATCTCCAGCATGATCTTAGTGAATTGAGGCCATAGGCACCTAACATAGCACAGGTGTCTCCAGTACTGGCTGCAGGGGAGAAAGGTGTTAGTGCTCTTAAAGGGAATGTACATCAAAGTTCCTATGCAGCAAGACTCAGGCTTAATTCATGTGTGCCCCTTCCTCCCAATCACCACTAGACCAGTGCCCAGTCTGAGTCGTAATTAATCCCGCCTCTTCCTGAGTCACACTCCATAAACTGTGGTAAACTGGTTCACATTAAAGAGGAACTGTATTAAAAAAGTAATAATGAATAAAATTGCTTAGTTTTTGACAATATTCATTTATAATTTTAGCCAGAGTTTGCTCACTGTAAAATCTTTACTCACCCTGATTTACATTCTAAAATGTATCATAGGTGACATTTTCAATCCGGTCAGGTCTAAGGCTAGGCTAAGCCTAGGCTAAGCTTCACTGGGAGGGCGGGGCTACAAACAAATATACAGCAATATAGAGATAGAGGAACTATTTCTGGTACTGAAACCAGGAAAATTGAAATAAAAAGGAGTAACCTGTATAACTTACTGCATTCTACGATATGTCACAACAATGCCTCTTTAATATCAGACCTCATCCTATCCACCTATGTAAGGGCAATGGTGATGGGGCTTTTGGTAAGCACTAATAGACAGTACTGAACTAGTTTGCATTAGGCAACCCCTTTTTTTTTTTTACAGTTTTGATGGGCTGTAACTGAATTCTTATAACATCTGGACCAAGGAAATTACATTAAGATTAGGTATGGTTTTCCTTGGTTTTAAATCTAATTACTATTTTTCCCACCATGACATTAAAAAAGGGTAATTCTGAATACAGATTGTAAAAAAATATTTAATCACAGTTCCATATCATCATGTAGGATTTCATAAAACAAGAATCTTAAAAATGCACAACATTGCTTTGGAAACACTGAAAGGTCGGTGAGAGACGAGGGACCTTATACAATTACTTTTCTCCTGAGTTTTCTTTTACAATAGTTTATCATTTTCTGCATTTTCAGCGTCTAGCAACGGAACAAGGAATAACAACATAAGTAGCAAAGTGTGAAAATATCCAAATAATACTTAACAATTGGGCCCAAGGAGAGAAACCACAATATGAATGCACATCCTGAACTGTCCTCTCCATACACTGATCTGTGGCAGATCTCCATACACTGATCTGTGGCAGAGGATTGACAGAACCAACCGAAATGCAGCAACTAGTATCTAATAATGGTTTATTACAAGTCAACTGGTTGCCCCAATACTATTCCAGATTTCAGTACTCCGCAGGTTTACAGGATTGCAGGGCTGTGGAGTCGGGGTTGAAGAGTCGGAGCAATTTTTGGGTACTCAATGGTTTCATAAACTGTGGATTCGGATGATTTTTGTACCGACTCCGCAACCCTGGTAACTATTAGACTAAGGAGTTGTAGCAATTTTTGTAGTCTGAGTCGGTGGCTTCATACATTGAGGAGTCAGATGATTGTTGTACCGACTTCACAGCCATGTGATTAAAATGCAACTCCACCTTTTAGCTAATTTGATTTTGTACTGTACAGCAGCAACATGGTCATCTTTCTTAAGGTGATTACTAATGATACAATTTGCTGAACAATCGTTTACAAATTATTCTTTGCGTGAACGATCAAAAATGATCATTTGTGACCACCAATGGAATAATAATAAAAAAAAAAAAATTCTAACCAATCTAATCAGATTAGTGGCCACCTTAAAAAAGTGCTCCAGAGCTGAGAAAATATTACAGTTTCATAGATACCTGGGGCTTCCTCCAGCCCCATGCGCACGGATCGATCCCATGCCGCCGTCCTCAGTCTTCTTCTTCGGTACCGGGTCCCGTAACTTCAGTCAGTCGCTGCCAGTCTGTGCAATAGAAGTGCGCCCTCTATGTATCTCTCCAGCAGAGGTACGTAGAGGGCCCACTTCTTTTTCACAGACTGACTGCGACTAACTGAAGTTACAGGACCCGGGACCGAAGAAGACTGAGGACGGCGGCATGGGAGCGATCCGTGCGGATGGAGCTGGAGGAAGCCTCAGCTATGTATAAAACTTTTCCTCTTAGCTCTGGTTTCCTTTAAATAAGACTGTGAGGGATTGATACATATCATCAAGGCCAATGATTCATTAGAAAGATTTCTCACATGATAATAGTTCATACTTGAAAACCTCTCCTGTGAGAAAACTGGTGTAGGAAGAAAAGATTTAATTTTATGGAGAACTGGACAGAATTTTCAAATTGGCTACAAGGCTGTAAAAGAGGAAGGGACGGCTTGCACCTCTATAATATTTTATACTTACAAATTAATTAAAATAATCTTTGTAATTTATATGATTTACCTGCAGAGAACTTTATTCACCAAAAATAGTAGGTTGCGCTCTCCCGAATAACAAATTATGCATTTGTTGACTAAAACTAAACTGGGCCCATAGCTAGCAAATCCAGGTACTGATATGACCAGTGCAGGCCAGAAGCGCTCCAGTTGACATTGGGGGCAGCAGCTCGTGTTAGTGGTGACATCTCCTGTCCATCCAAAGAATCTATAAGGTAGACAGGAGGTGGAGCTCTTCAGCCAGGGGCGGGGCTTTTGCCAGTCATGGCATCACAGCCATACAGTGGCCAGTACTCAAGGTGGCCATACACTGGTCAATACTGCCAACAGATGGATCCCTCTCTAATCATTATCTGATTAGAGATGGATCTATCTGTTCAAATCCCTCTACACAGATTTACAGTCGATCTCAGCATGAGTTGGGCCGTGTGGTGTAGCTCACCTGTCTGCCGCATGGTCCCGGTCTCTGCTCTCCCAACCGCCTGCTATTTCTTCACTTTTGAGTCAAGGGGCGCATATATGACCTTACATGACCACTAAAGGCCTCTTGTATTTGGCCTCTAGCATTTGGGATGTCACACAGGCACTTGGTAATGAGGAGAGGAAGAGAGTGGAAACGCACCGTGGACAGGTAAGAGCAGCTTTGTCGGTCGGCAAATTGAATGCTGCTCCTGCCGTCAGTCGACAGAAATCGGTCAATTTGGAATCATTTTGAAGCATCGTTATCTATCAGATTCGATCAAAAATGATCGACATGGCTGAATATCAATGGAAAAATAAATAGGTAAGTGTATGACCACCTTAACAGAAGCCCCCAACAGAACTGCAACTACAAATATTGCTTTATGCAGGTTTCCTTTAAAACCAGAGTGTCCCTCTGTAGACCCCTTTGTAGAACAAAGCAGATTGAAAGTGAAGTTTCACGTTAAGCCATTTCAAGCTATTAAAGAAGGTAAACAAGTTGCAAATTATTCTCACTTGCATGCAAATGTCATTCAAACATTGTATTAGCCCAAATCCAGGCTGTGTACAATCTGCATGCAAGGTGGAGTTATTAGCATTCCTACAAGCCATATCACCAATCAACTATTGGTATTAGGAGACAATTGTGGCAGCATCAAAAACTGTTACTATAGTGAGGTCAGTTGATGAAACTTGTAGCAGCAAATGTGTAAAAATGAAACCTAAAAACACATTTAAAAAAAAAATAAAAACAATCACAGCATATGATACATGTTGCCATATAAACGAGATGAAATGTATGGTCCTCTCAGATACAAACAGCAAAGGCCCAATCATTCAGCTATCCAATGACAAACGTCTGTGGGATGCACCTGGCAGGAAGCGGAAGGGTTAATAGCCAATATAGCGCAGTCGTCTCTTACAGCCTGCAGGTTTGGGAAGAACAGAAGCTTCAGAAGAATTAAAATATAAAACTTTCAAAAACAAAAATCATATTTGACAAGGTGGAGCAACGGATACGGCCTTATCACAAGCCACTCATCAGCAGGGTTCCCATCAATACTGAGGGGCTAATACAGAACTCCATCATTGGCATAATTAAAGAGCTGCATAACTGTCTTTAGGCCAGAGTATCCTCATCACAAGACACCAGTGTCGAGTAAACCATCACCATCACATGAATACCAGCGTGGGGTGGCATGCATAAATGTGCCTATAAGCCCAAGTCAGTGCAACACCCAAACTTTCACTGACCTGAGTGAGACATGGAGTCCATGGTAAACAGCCTCCTATTAGCGGCTTGAGGAGGACTGTCCTCATTGCTGCTGCCTGGTGGGGACAGCATCTCCATCTCCTCTCCCCAGTCAGTCACTGGATTATATCCATCCGGAGAAAATGGGGTGGTAGGATTGGACTCAAAGGTCTCCTCCTCACTATTCATGTTAGGTGGAGGCATGGCCAGTTTGGGGGCCTCCTTCTGCTGAGGTAGCCTTTGCTCTTTTGGTGAAGCTGCAACCTCTTTAGAAGCTTCACTGAGGTCCTCATCAACTTCTGAACCATCATCAGCGCTAGCATCAGTCCATTCCTCATCATCATCACCTTCATCCTCATCATCTTCCTCTTCTTCAGGTTCTATTTCTACTACTGCTTTTTCATCATTTTTAACTTCTTTCTTTATATTCACCACTGGCATTTTCACAGTAGTTGTAGTTTTCTCTGGTTCTTTATTTTTTTGTTGTTCCTGTAGCGAGAGCAAAACAACAACATTTAAAGCACACCTGAACTGATCAAATATAAAAAAATAAAAAAGTATGAGGTGGCCATAGCTGGGACTTCTGCTGTGCCCCAATAATATCCATTCCCCCTCAACTTCAACGGCCTCCCATCCATCTCGCAGCTTTGCCCTCATGTCTCTTCCCTGAAGGGTGCATGCTCTGCCCACTTGTGCACTCTATTCCTGGGCGCTCCCCCAAAGACATAAAACAGCATTCATCCCTGGGTGTGTCTTGGGCATGTGGAATAACAGTTGTCTCTATACTGCGTTTGTACAGGACACTCCCGGCTGTGGCTGCTGTGAACACCCATTGGAGAGAGTAATCGAAGAGGTTGCACAGAAAGGACAGGGTGTGTCCTTGGTCTGAGTGGGTTTAGTTGGAGCTTTGAAAAAAGTTTAACAAAAAAAAAGTTAATATATGTAATTTTTGTATTTATACCCATTTCCCCCTGTAAAATGCCTGGAAAATTTAAACATTTCTAGGAAAAAATTATTACCTAAAATCAGCCTAGATTGTCCCGAAATAAAAAACAATGTATGTATCACTTTAATGGCATAAGTAATGTTATTCCTGTATCAACAACAATACAGTTGAAATGCCAAAATTGTCGAGAATCTTAAAGGACAACTGAAGTGAGAAGAATATGGAGGCTGCCATATTTATTTCCTTTTAAACAATACCAGTTGCCTGGTAGCCCTGTTGATCTATGTGGCTGCAGTTGTGTCAGAATCACACGAGAAACAAGCATGCAGCTAATCTTGTCAGATATGACAATGTCAGAAACGCCTGATCTGCTGCCAGCTTGTTCATGGTCAATGGCGAAAAGTATTAGAGGCAGAGGATCAGCCGGATAGTGAGGTAACTGGTATTGCTTATAAGGAAATAAAGGTCAGCTTCCATATACCGAACACTTCAGTTGTCCTTTAAGCAATTCCAGTTTGTCTGTCAAAACTTAGCTTTCTTAGCTAGAATCTTCTGGATAACGAAACAGACTGCCACATGTGAAAAGAGACGGGAGCCATATCCTATTCCAGGTGATAAGTAGCTTGCAGATGCCGGTTTCCTTAATGTGATGGCCAGTCGTTAGGGAGCATTACTCAGGTGAAAGCCTGAGCAATGCTCCCATGTTACGGGTGATGGGGAACGAGGTTTTGTGCTGTGGTGCTGTCATCCTCATCATGGCACTTTTCCCTCGCTCCCCAGAAATGCGCGTGCTCCTGCTAAACATCTGCCGCAGTTTCTGCCGCTGCATCTGGGTGTCTCCTTTAGTAAGAAGTCGGGCTGTCAGCACATTGCCAAAACCCTCGCACTGAGGCAGGCACCACTGTCAATTTTCCTTCAGCCGCTGAACACCCACCACAAGTCCCACCCAATTACAGTATCTCTGAGCCCCGGCAAAGCATCTTTGAAGCTCCCGGTGGGGCTCCCCATTGGTCCACTGTCTAGATCAGGCATGGGCAAACTTGGCCCTCAAGCTGTTGAGGAACTACAAGTCCCACAATGCATTGCAGGAGTCTGACAGCCACAGTCATGACTCAAAGGAAAATGCATTGTGGGATTTGTAGTTCCTTAGCAGCTGGAAGGCCAAGTTTGCCCGAGCCTGGTCTAGATCAATGGAAAAAAAAAAAAAAAACAGATGCTTTTTGCAGGTCTAAGCTAACACTCATGTCTGACAGGAAGCATTGCTTCCTGGCAGCATGAAATCTGCAATAGGATAGAGCAGCGTTTCTCAAACCTGTCATCGTGACTCCCCAACAGTGCATGTTTTACAAGCAACCTCACCTATGCACAGGTAGGGTAATTAGTGTCTCAGCTTGGTAAATTCCATGTAGCTGACTAATTACCACCCTTCCCTTCATGCATAGGTGAGGTTGCCTGCAAAACATGCACTGTTGGGAGTCCCGAGGACAGGTTTGAGAAACACTGGGTTAGAGTGTTAACAACTCACTGGGCAATAATATTGCCCAAGCGAGTTCTTTACCGTCCGAGGGGTGTTAAATTGAATTGGATTAGGCGATGCTCCCATCGCGTAATTTAAGAACGTTTAACGTTAATCGCTGGTGTGTTGGGTAATTGGATATGGCCCAGTGACCCTTTAATGAATGAAAGCCAATAACATTCTTACCACTTTCTCCACACAGGTCTCCTTTTCCTCCTCCACAGATAAAGTCTTCACCCTTTCAATGACTTCTTCTTCCTCCTCCTCCTCTTCCCAGCGACTGTCATGCATGCTAAGAAAGATGATTACACATATAACTTCTGTAGTGGACTATATAACTGTCACAGGCAAAAATAAGTCCCCAAGAGATATAAAATAAATTCCCCAGGCTAGTGTCAGAGATACGCACTTGTATGGCTTGTTTCGGCCCCGGCCTCTCTTGTGATCTCTCTTCTGGTCAGATCTTCTTAGACCCTCAGGAAGGAATTCTGCCATAGTCAGCGGCTTAGGAGCTCCTTTCTTACCCTGATCTGTAACAGATAAAAATTAAGATTTTATTGTGAGGTTTTTGACAAATCCATAATTTACTGATGTATGGCTAAACAGAACTATAATGTTTGTACGATGCAAGTAATTATGCCAGCACAAGGCACAGATACACACAACTCTTCTCTCATGTTTTTACTGGATGTCCTCTAGCCCCAAGTGCTCAATCCCCCTAGCAGCGCTTTTAGGCCCCAGTCACACTGCACGCATTATCGTCCGGATTTCGACAACACGTGCAGGAGGCCGACACGCACGACATCAGAAAGTGCATAGACTGCATTGTCTGATGTTCACACTGCATGCGTTCCGGACCAGTGCGGTCCGCGCGACTTTCAGTGAATGGGATTAGCCACGCAACGCATACAAACGCAGATGGCTTGCGTTCGTACGCGTTGTGTTTTACTGAACGCACGGCCATCCGCGTTTAATGTGAACGGGGCCTAGGCCTTTTCTGAGCGCTTTGTAAATTGAAAAGCTCTTGCTAATGTAATGCTTTGTGTGTGGTTCCACTTGAAGGCTGGTATTTTTAAAAAATCCCCCATAGCATTGCATTAGGAAGAGCTTTTCAAATCACTATTGCTTAGAAAAGCGCTGGTAGAAGGTACCAGGCCTAAGGGTTTAAACCCCCTAGATGCATTTTGAAAACGCTCTCCCATTCACTTGAATGAGAATAGCTGTAAAATTAGGGCAACAATTGCAGCAATTCTCATTCAAGAGAATAGAAGAGTGTTTTCAAAACGCTGGGGGGAAAAAAATGCTGGGGGGGAAAAAAATGCTGCTAATGAGTTTGAGGGCTAATACATTCTGATATACTAGGAATTTTCATAGGAAAAAGTTAGATTTTGAATTATGCTGGCTATGTCACAAAGGTCTGCTTGTACAGTATAACATTTAGGGCCCAATCCATTTCACTTTTTCTCTGAGGTTTACTTTTAGGTGATATTACCCTACCTATCAATAAAATGCCTTTTAAGCCACCGATATTTCACCGGCTTCCTCTCCAAAACTGGTCCAAGAACTTGGTAAGGACATGACATTGGGAGCTTCATTGAACAGTGAGGGATAGAAATGGTTCCGTGATCTTGGTAAAAGCAAAACGGCTTCATTAGAAGACGCCACTAAACAATTTACCAGGTGGGAGCCCATCAATTTCTAAACTTAATTCAACTGTGGGTGAACTATATACTTGTTGGTGCAAGGCATCTTAATTCTAGTTAGAGTAAATCATCATACTACAGCAGGGGTAGGGAACCTATGGCTCGGGAGCCGGATGTGGCTCTTTTGATGGCTACATCTGGCTCATAGACAAATCAGTGGGGTTGATTCACTAAGCTACACTGATCAAGCAGCGCAGCTTAGTGTGGCAGCGCAAGTAACATTTTTGAAGTACTGTAGTGCACATTACTGCTTTAGCATGCACTACTAACTGACTCACGCTCACCCCAAAACTAACAGCTGCTCCAATTGTCCCACTCTAGACCCTGTCTGGTCCAGTGACTTTGTAGGGTGAGATCCCCGCACTTTAATTGGCCCAATAGGCTGTCTGTCACTTGACCCACAGCCTATTGGGCCAAAGTGAGGGGATCCCGTCCTACAAAGTGAACCAACCCCCAAGTCAGCTAGCTAATTGTACAAGCTGTTAGTCAGTATTTCTCCTGTCTGGCTCTCGGGGAAATTGCTGATATTGCTGAAACCCAAGAAAAGCTTAAGACGTGTCTGACATGTCCGCTGCCCGGCGGATCAACTGTGTACACATCACCATGGCAGCAGGAATGTGAGCCCTACTATGCCAGTTTGAAACATATTGTATAGCTCTCACGGAATTATATTTTAAAATATGTGGCGTTTATGGCTCTCTCAGCCAAAAAGGTTCCTGACCCCTGTACTACAGTAATATAGATCCACTTAGACATTCTTTAGTATTGGGAGTTGGAATATTTACAATTGAATAGCAGTCAATATTTTGATGCACAGGAGGAGAGAGAGGAGAGGAGACCGGCACTGCAGTCAACTGTTTATTCCATAGTGCGACAAAATAAGCATAAAAAACACAATTGTGTTTCCACTGAGCCTCCGTGGAAGCGCATTTTCACGCAAAACGGCTGTAAGGCATACAGTGCCCAGCACCCACTCTGCCGCCCAGATTGGCATGTTGCATGTTTGCACAATTGTGTTTTTATGCTTGTTATTTTGTCGCACTATGGAATAAACAGTTGACTGCAGTGACGGTCTCCTCTCCTCTCTCCTCCTGTGCAGCATATCGCTATTCTATTGATCAGAGCACGCAGTCACAGCCATTCAGTGTGTGAGGCATTGAGGATTCCACCAGCTCCCCGCTCAAGAACATATCCCTGCTGCAGTGCCAACCTAATAACTTCTCTACCCAAAACGCCAATATTTTGATGATGTGCTCTTGCTCTCTTTGGTCACTAGATGTCGTTTAGTGTACAGAAGGCAGGCTTCCAATTCAGCATGATACACCGCTTACAGCACATTTTCTCGGCTTACCGCATCACAGATAGCCGTCTTCCGGGAGACTGC
Source organism: Hyperolius riggenbachi (assembly GCF_040937935.1). Classification (NCBI taxonomy): domain Eukaryota; kingdom Metazoa; phylum Chordata; class Amphibia; order Anura; family Hyperoliidae; genus Hyperolius; species Hyperolius riggenbachi. The sequence goes on from NC_090653.1 coordinate 77,063,698, forward strand.
GGAAGTCCGAATGCCGCTGTCACTCAACTGTTCATGCTCAATCTGCAGCATGCAATCCATATTTTTCCCCAAAGCCCACCATATCGCTCCGCAATGGCACAACCACATTCATTAGAAGTTCCTCCACTGAAATGCATTGGTTGCAGATCTATTGCAAAAATCATGATATGAATCTGAAGTGGAAAAAAGCCCTTACTGTATTTCTGGTAAACAGAGTCAGCCTCTAGCAACTAGATGGAGCAAGTGCACATCAGAGCTCCCACTGGAGCAGACCAGGACGACAGCTACAACATTTCTGCACATAAGTACTGTTTCAATTACATTCGGGGCCAATCTGCTCATCAGCACTGAATAGAGCAGGTGCATATCATGTTTAATGGAATGATCTACTTACCTCTTCTGCCCATTGGCTCATCATCTGGAGGAGGAGCCGCTCCCTCTTTAAACCTGGGGAGGATAAGAGCCATTTATGAAAACATTAGTAGTGATCTTTAAGCACAGAACAAGTACAATCATGTGATGATCTTATCTCATACATGGTGTCTGTCTTCTCTGCATCCCACTCTCTCCTCCACTGCCCGGTGGGCTTCCTGTGCCGCGCCAGTCTCTCCTGATCAATCTGTTCCCTCTCTTGCTTCCAGCGCATGTATTCTGCTCGCTCTCTTCCAGTCATCGACATGGTCATGTCCATATGGTGGTTTTTTGCTCCTGGTCTTCTCACCTTGTGAACAAATATCAGCATTAGATTTTAAACAGAAAAAAAGTATACAGTACCTAAAGTGACATTCAGGGCCCATTCACACCTGAGCGGGAATCGCTACACAATGTAGCGAGTGGCAGTGTATTCACTGTTGCGGTTAGCGATAACCGCAACCGCGCTGCATGCAGCGGTTTGCCGGCGACGAGCGTTCCGCGATTTGCGATCGTGATTAGCGTGCATAGCACGCTAATCGCGATCGCTCCAAAACCGCCGCAGTGTCCAGTGATTTTTCCGCGCTAATCACGGGAAAATCTCTCCCGCACCGCCAGCGTTCTGCGATTTTAAGTGTGAACGGGCCCTCAGCCTTATGAGGTGGGTATATGGCATCTCTCCCGCTCTTTGGACCCAATACCAATTCTACTTAAATTTAAAACAAAGGCCTTCTTGTTTGACTGTTTAAACAAAACAGCATTTATATGTAAAAGCTGCTCTTTAACAACTAAAGCAAACCTTATGTGAAAAAATTCACTTCAGATTTACAACTTTGCATAGTAACCATGGGCCGCAAATAGGAACAGGAAGGCAACTATGCAACCCAGAAGCTCTACCTAGGCGAGTATCAAACCTTTTCTCCCTTCAGGTTTGCTGTAAGTAGCCAGGGTGGTACAGGATTGCCATTAGATACTAATTGGAAACCACATAATAGTGCATCCATACTTTAACCACTTGAGGACCACAGTCTTTCTACCCCTTAAGGACCGGCCACTTTTTTTCCACTCAGACCACTGCAGCTTTCACGGTTTATTGCTCGCTCATACAACCTACCACCTAAATGAATTTTGGCTCCTTTTCTTGTCACTAATAAAGCTTTCTTTTGGTGCTATTTGATTGCTCCTGCGATTTTTACTTTTTATTATATTCATCAAAAAAGACATGAATTTTGGCAAAAAAATGATTTTTTTAACTTTCTGTGCTGACAATTTTCAAATAAAGTAAAATTTCTGTATACATGCAGCGCGAAAAATGTGGACAAACATGTTTTTGATAAAAAAAAAACCATTCAGTGTATATTTATTGGTTTGGGTAAAAGTTATAGCGTTTACAAACTATGGTGCAAAAAGTGAATTTTGCCATTTTCAAGCATCTATGACTTTTCTGACCCCCTGTCATGTTTCATGAGGGGCTAGAATTCCAGGATAGTATAAATACCCCCCAAATGACCCCATTTTGGAAAGAAGACATCCCAAAGTATTCACTGAGAGGCATAGTGAGTTCATAGAAGATATTATTTTTTTGTCACAAGTAAGCGGAAAATGACACTTTGTGACAAAAAAAAAGAAAAAAAAAAGAATCCATTTCTTCTAACTTGCGACAAAAAAAAATGAAATCTGCCACGGACTCACCATGCCCCTCTCTGAATACCTTGAAGTGTCTACTTTCCAAAATGGGGTCATTTGTGGGGTGTGTTTACTGTCCTCGCATTTTGGGGGGTGCTAATTTGTAAGCACCCCTGTAAAGCCTAAAGGTGCTTATTGGACTTTGGGCCCCTTAGCGCAGTTAGGCTGCAAAAAAGTGCCACACATGTGGTATTGCCGTACTCAAGAGAAGTAGTAGAATGTGTTTTGGGGTGTATTTTTACACATACCCATGCTGGGTGGGAGAAATATCTCTGTAAATGACAATTTTTTCATTTTTTTTACACACAATTGTCCATTTACAGAGTTATTTCTCCCACCCAGCATGGGTATGTGTAAAAATACACCCCAAAACACATTGTACTACTTCTCCCGAGTACGGCGATACCACATGTGTGGCACTTTTTTGCACCCTAACTGCGCTAAAGGGCCCAAAGTCCAATGAGTACCTTTAGGATTTCACAAGTCATTTTGCGGAATTTGATTTCCAGACTACTCCTCACGGTTTAGGGCCCCTAAAATGCCAGGGCAGTATAGGAACCCCACAAATGACCCCATTTTAGAAAGAAGACACCCCAAGGTATTCCGTTAGGAGTATGGTGAGTTCATAGAAGATTTTATTTTTTGTCAAAAGTTAGCGGAAAATTGATTTTTATTGTTTTTTTCACAAAGTGTCATTTTCCACTAACTTTTGACAAAAAATAAAATCTTCTATGAACTCACCATACTCCTAACGGAATACCTTTGGGTGTCTTCTTTCTAGAATGGGGTCATTTGTGGGGTTACTATACTGCCCTGGCATTTTAGGGGCCCTAAACCGTGAGGAGTAGTCTTGAAACCAAATGTCGCAAAATGACCTGTGAAATCCTAAAGGTACTGTGAGGCTTGGTGGTGTATTCTCCACAGTCAGCATGCAACGCATGAGCTGGCGTGGAGGAGGTACACACACTAGCACCAGGAAACAGGCTATCCCTAGTATAGTGGAGGGGAGGACTGACTCCAAAAGGAGATTGTGGCGCACAGAGCCGGTGCAGATCTGACAGCCACAAACAATGCTTTCGTTATAACGTCTCAGCGCAAAGTAGCGCTGAGCGCACAAACCAGAACTGAGGAGATCAGGACAGGTAGACAGAATGAACGCTTGCTAGCTAGCGGCTACTTAGCGACAGCAAGCGTCCAAAACCAGACAGACTGGAATGAGGCAGCCAACGCGATGCGGCGATGGCGTGCCTCACAAAGACAGGACAGGATAGTCAGAAAATAGCAGGATTAAGATAGATGAACGTAACACAGATAAATATACAATAAGTATGTTTTCCTAGCATATTACAATTACAGCTATCAATGAAACTATTTGTAACTTCTGACTAACATATGTATATATCGGCAATGAACCGATATATGACATAAGCAGGAACGCTGACTAAGACTGGAGTAATACAGGGGACAGGACTCAGAAGGATTCGCTATCTCTTCGCAGAGATGAACGCAATCCACAAACGGTAACAGAACAGGATTCAGAAGGATTCGTTATCTCTTCGCAGAGATAAACGCAATCCACAAACAGTAACAGAACAGGATTCAGAAGGATTCGTTATCTCTTCGCAGAGATGAACGCAATCCACAAACGGTAACAGGACAGGATTCAGAAGGATTCGCTATCTCTTCGCAGAGATGAACGCAATCCACAAACAGAACCAGGAGCAGGGTAACTACCTCAGCACGGGTGGTCACGGTACGCGCAACCTACCAAAACGTGCTGGAAAGCTGACTAACTGCACACAGGATATAAACAGTTCGTGTACGTATACATCAGCGACACTGATGTATTAACGTATCACAAATACAAGGAAAATAATAAACGTGCTGGTATGCATATATATTGGCAATGAACCAATATATGATGCAAAGACCAGCAAAGTATCTTTAACAAGAAACACGATCGGGGGCTAAAGCGACAGCAAGGCAGGCTTAAGCTGAAGCTATGAAAACCCAAGGAAACCCTGCAGGAAGCAGATCTTTATACTGAGGTCATCCAATGGGAGCAGACATGCAGATTCCCACACAGGTGAATGATAATCAGTCACAAGCTGACAGCAGGGAAAAACAGACAAAGCTATACAGCTTGCATGGAAATAGATCAGAACTGCCTGAGCTGCAGCACTACTTCCAGCAATAGCTGCTGCAGCAGCGATCATTACAGTACCCCCGCCTTTAAAAGTGGATTCCAGACGCTTTTCAAAACTGAAATTTCCAACAAAACAGTCTGACTGATAATTCATGATGACCGGGACAGCCCGGCAAGACCGAATTCCAGAATCAGTCCCCACAAGACTGGACCCATCAGAACCAGAACCTACAGAACCATGCCCATCAGTACTACAAGCCCCAGTGTGACACCCATCAGAACCATGATTTCCAGAAGAAAGCCCTCCGAAACTCCCTGAGCGATACCCACCGCCTTCCAGGAACAGTTCAGAAACGCCAAAGCCTTTGCAATGCCCACCGGTACTGTCTTTACCAACACAAAACCCACTGTTGAACCAGTCCAAGGCACCAGGACAAGTTTTCTCAGAGACCTCCCAGAACACCTTGAAGCTCCAAAGAGATCCCCATAGGTCAGAATGCCCCTTAGGCTCACATGGAGAACTATCAAGAACCCCTATGGAACCTAGGGCAATTCCCGAGTCAGGGCCACAAGGACAAACATCAATATCAAGGCTTTCAGGGACCAGAACCATCTCTGGGCATGCAGGCAGACTGGCAATATCAGAACGTGTTCCCACTAAGGAAGCATCAGAGCACGCTAACACCTTAGACACACTTGGGCATTCTGGCACACAAAGAACATCTGGGCACACCGGCACAAGAGAAACCTCTGGGCATGTCAAGGAACTGTGAGCCTCAGGGTCAGCCAAGACAGGACCAAAACCAGGACTGGCCAAAAAAAAATCATCATGACTAAACTTCGCAACTACTGGACTTTTACACGAGAATGCTGGATCAGACTTAGATGTCGCTGATTCCAGCAAAGTCAGTAACAAATCAGATTCAGGGGCACTAACAAGACAGGACAAATCTTCTGATGTATGCACTGAACCAGACAGGGACTCCATAACTTCTTCTGGACTAGACAGAGACTCATCAAATACACTGGATTGGAGCTCATGAAGGGCTGCAAAACAAGTCAGTAGTGCAGCAACCCCCACTGAACTAGGCAAAACTGAGTAACTCACTGAACAGGAAGGGGACTCTGGAACCTCTGCCACAGCGGCCAGAGAACCAGAATCTTTCAGGATACAGGGCTGGGTTTCAGGAACACTCATCAGACCGGACTGAAATTCTGAGATTTCTATTATTTTGACCAGAGAATCAGAATTATCCATGTTACAGGGCAAGACTTCTGAAACATTCAGAGGACAGGGCTGGAGTTCCTCGGCTGTTACAACACTGGAGAGGGACTCAACATTGGTTAAATCAGACTGTGTACAGGGCAAGGTATCTGACACACTTGCTGACGAGGACAATATTTCAATGGCTTCTGCTTTGCTGGGCAGAAATTCATCAAGTTTTATTAGAGCAGACTGTAATTCCAAAACAGCTGCTAGACAAGTGAATATTACTGCAACACCAACTGAGGTAAGCAGTGCTTCAGCCTCCTCTGCTAGAGGGTTTAAAGTATCCAAAGTACTGGGTGAAGCATAAGACTCTGCGACCACAGCTTCACTGGACAGGATCACTGAACAGTCCATATTGCAGGGCAAAACCATGGAAGCACCTGCTGGACAGCATAATGATTCTGTGACCTGAGTTTCATTGGAGAGATCTACTGCACAATTCATGGTACAGGGCAAATTTATTGGAAAATTTTCTGAACAAGGTAATAATTCTGCGATTTCAGGTTCACATAGCAGATGCTCTGAGCTATTCACGAAACTAGAGCGAGGTGTAGAAACAGGAAGATCAAGACACAATGTTTGCGCATCTGAATCACCATTCATTTGTAAAATTGGAAAATTCAGATGCTGGGGTTCTGAGGATTCTAGACAGGATTGCTAGGACTCGGAAACTGATGTAGTGCATCTATTGGCATCTGCTGGATCAGACAGGAGTTGAACTTTATTAACACAGGTAATTTCTGCAGAAGTGTTTGCAGAGACAGGCAAGATTTTTCTGGTGTCTGTTTCACTGAACAAAGAGTCATGAGTACTGGCTAGGCTGGACTCGGAAGTCAGCAGGACCTCTGGATTCTCTGCTGAGAAATTTGTGCAGGGCAAAGTTAAGAAAGTATCAGTGGCTTCTGTTTTACTGGGAAGTAACACTGAGTTATCCATGGTACAGGGTGGAATTGCAGGAACTTCAACTTCACACAAAAAGAGCTCCGAATCACCTGCTGAATCAGCCAAAGGTGCTGAAGCAGGCGGGTCCGAACGCCAAATTTGCGAATTCGGAGTCACAAAAAAATCATCCAAAATCAGTTCCCACACATCAATCAATGGAGCCACAAAGTCATACTCACACACACCAGTTTTTATTAGGTTATAGGCAGACTTAATGCATGCATTCAATACCAATTCACTTTTTGCACTGTAAAATTGACAAAATGAACTTGAATCATTCTTCCATTCATTGACCAGAGCTTCCATCTCTCCTTTCTCAAATGGAGGATTCCAAGCATACTTAACAGGCAGATCATGGTTTGCAGATATGATTGTAGCAGGGACATATATTGGGTTAATTAGCAGGTGATTGGCAGATTCCTTATTCCTAAGAATCTCCAATACCTGTAGCAAGTGCTGAACTGTAGTGTATGCAAACTTTCCTTGCTTTACAAATAAGTTGATTTGTTCAATACTCTGTAATATCTCCTCATAATCATACTCAGATAATTCTTTTAAACAAAAATCTTTATTTTCCCTAGCCAGGGAGGAAAGTTCATTAGTAGTTTCATAAGTCCATTTAACTCCCCTGAAAGACAATTGCATTTCATTATCTGTTAATGGCAGAATCTCATTATAGGTCTCAGTCGCTAAGGATAACGATTCTGCAGATTGGACACGTTTCTTAGAACGTTTGCGTTTTGCCTTTGACCTTGCGGTTTTTGGTGATTTATTCAAAGCTGCAGGAAAATTATCAGTAACACTTTCTGCTCGCTGCTCATTCTTGCAAGCAATTGAAGGAGCAGCTGATTGGCCTGCTGCCAGGAGTTCATTAAGAGGAAAAGGCAATGGATCTATGCGCAACCAGTTATGGATCACAAACGCTAGAAATTCCAGCGGTCTATCTTTCAAATCGGAATGATTGAGAACATCAAATGCCCACTGGAATAATTCCCCTTTAAACAAAATATAACTTAGTTGGAGTGCCCAGGTTGAAACAGGAGTCGCTTGGAGATCAGGATTGGTCAGGAACCTGGCACATTCAGAGAAAAACTCATTTTCTGTTTCAGAGCTAAGTTCTTCAAATTTCTTAAAGGAACAGGAACCATAATTAACAGTGTCATACTTTCTGGGAATCCCCCCCACAATGGGGATTGGTAATGGGGTTTTCATAATGTGAGGCTTGGTGGTGTATTCTCCACAGTCAGCATGCAACGCATGAGCTGGCGTGGAGGAGGTACACACACTAGCACCAGGAAACAGGCTATCCCTAGTATAGTGGAGGGGAGGACTGACTCCAAAAGGAGATTGTGGCGCACAGAGCCGGTGCAGATCTGACAGCCACAAACAATGCTTTCGTTATAACGTCTCAGCGCAAAGTAGCGCTGAGCGCACAAACCAGAACTGAGGAGATCAGGACAGGTAGACAGAATGAACGCTTGCTAGCTAGCGGCTACTTAGCGACAGCAAGCGTCCAAAACCAGACAGACTGGAATGAGGCAGCCAATGCGATGCGGCGATGGCGTGCCTCACAAAGACAGGACAGGATAGTCAGAAAATAGCAGGATTAAGATAGATGAACGTAACACAGATAAATATACAATAAGTATGTTTTCCTAGCATATTACAATTACAGCTATCAATGAAACTATTTGTAACTTCTGACTAACATATGTATATATCGGCAATGAACCGATATATGACATAAGCAGGAACGCTGACTAAGACTGGAGTAATACAGGGGACAGGACTCAGAAGGATTCGCTATCTCTTCGCAGAGATGAACGCAATCCACAAACGGTAACAGAACAGGATTCAGAAGGATTCGTTATCTCTTCGCAGAGATGAACGCAATCCACAAACAGTAACAGAACAGGATTCAGAAGGATTCGTTATCTCTTCGCAGAGATGAACGCAATCCACAAACGGTAACAGGACAGGATTCAGAAGGATTCGCTATCTCTTCGCAGAGATGAACGCAATCCACAAACAGAACCAGGAGCAGGGTAACTACCTCAGCACGGGTGGTCACGGTACGCGCAACCTACCAAAACGTGCTGGAAAGCTGACTAACTGCACACAGGATATAAACAGTTCGTGTACGTATACATCAGCGACACTGATGTATTAACGTATCACAAATACAAGGAAAATAATAAACGTGCTGGTATGCATATATATTGGCAATGAACCAATATATGATGCAAAGACCAGCAAAGTATCTTTAACAAGAAACACGATCGGGGGCTAAAGCGACAGCAAGGCAGGCTTAAGCTGAAGCTATGAAAACCCAAGGAAACCCTGCAGGAAGCAGATCTTTATACTGAGGTCATCCAATGGGAGCAGACATGCAGATTCCCACACAGGTGAATGATAATCAGTCACAAGCTGACAGCAGGGAAAAACAGACAAAGCTATACAGCTTGCATGGAAATAGATCAGAACTGCCTGAGCTGCAGCACTACTTCCAGCAATAGCTGCTGCAGCAGCGATCATTACAGGTACTCATTGGACTTTGGGCCCCTTAGCGTACTTAGGGTGTAAAAAAGTGCCACACATGTGGTACCGCTGTACTCAGGAGAAGTAGTATAATGTGTTTTGGGGTGTATTTTTACACATACCCATGCTAAGTGGGAGAAATATCTCTGTAAATGACAATTGTTTGATTTGTTTTACACACAATTGACCATTTACATAGAAATTTATCCCACCCAGCATGGGTATGTGTAAAAATACACCCCAAAACACATTATACTACTTTTCCTGAGTACGGCGGTACCACATGTGTGCCACTTTTTTGCAGCCTAGGTGCGCTAAGGGGCCCAACGTCCTATTCACGGGTCATTTTGAGACATTTGTTTTCTAGACTACTCCTCGCGGTTTAGGGCCCCTAAAATGCCAGGGCAGTATAGGAACCCCACAAGTGACCCCATTTTAGAAAGAAGACACCCCAAGGTATTCCGTTAGGTGTATGGCGAGTTCATAGAAGATTTTATTTTTTGTCACAAGTTAGTGAAAAATGACACTTTGTGAAAAAAACCCAATAAAAATCAATTTCCGCTAACTTTTGACAAAAAATAAAATCTTCTATGAACTCGTCATACACCTAATAGAATACCTTGGGGTGTCTTTTTTTCTAAAATGGGGTCACTTGTGGGGTTCCTATACCGCCCTGGCATTTTACGGGCCCAAAACAGTGAGTAGTCTGGAAACCAAATGTCTCAAAATGACTGTTCAGGGGTATAAGCATCTGCAAATTTTGATGACAGGTGGTCTATGAGGGGGCGAATTTTGTGGAACCGGTCATAAGCAGGGTGGCGTTTTAGATGACAGGTTGTATTGGGCCTGATCTGATGGATAGGAGTGCTAGGGGGGTGACAGGAGGTGATTGATGGGTGTCTCAGGGGGTGGTTAGAGGGGAAAATAGATGCAATCAATGCACTGGGGAGGTGATCGGAAGGGGGTCTGAGGGGGATCTGAGGGTTTGGCCGAGTGATCAGGAGCCCACACGGGGCAAATTAGGGCCTGATCTGATGGGTAGGTGTGCTAGGGGGTGACAGGAGGTGATTGATGGGTGTCTCAAGGTGTGATTAGAGGGGGGAATAGATGCAAGCAATGCACTGGCGAGGTGATCAGGGCTGGGGTCTGAGGGCATTCTGGGGGGGGGCGGGTGATTGAGTGCCCTAGGGGCAGATAGGGGTCTAATCTGATAGGTAGCAGTGACAGGGGGTGATTGATGGGTAATTAGTGGGTGTTTAGGGTAGAGAACAGATGTGAACACTGCACTTGGGAGGTGATCGGACGTCGGATCTGCGGGCGATCTATTGGTGTGGGTGGGTGATCAGATTGCCCGCAAGGGGCAGGTTAGGGGCTGATTGATGGGTGGCAGTGACAGCAGGTGATTGATGGGTGGCAGTGACAGGGGGTGATTGATGGGTGATTGATAGGTGATTGACAGGTGATCAGTGGGTTATTACAGGGAAGGACAGATGTAAATAATGCCCTGGCGAATTGAGAGGGGGGGTCTGAGGGCAATCTGAGCGTGTAGGCGGGTGATTGGGTGCCCGCAAGGGGCAGATTAGGGTCTGATCTGATGGGTAACAGTAACAGGTGGTGATAGGGGGTGATTGATGGGTAATTAGTGGGTGTTTAGAGGAGAGAATAGATGGAAACACTGCGCTTGGGTGGTGATCTGATGTCGGATCGGCGGGCGATCTATTGGTGTGGGTGGGTGATCAGTTTGCCCGCAAGGGGCAGGTTAGGGGCTGATTGATGGGTGGCAGTGACAGGGGGTGATTGATGGGTGATAGGTGATTGGCAGGTGATTGACAGGTGATCAGTGGGTTATTACAGGGAAGGACAGATGTAATTAATGCACTGGTGAATTGATAAGGGGGGGTCTGAGGGCAATCTGAGCGTGTGGGCGGGTGATTGGGTGACCGCAAGGGGCAGCTTAGGGTCTGATCTGATAGGTAACAGTGACAGGTGGTGATAGGGGGTGATTGATGGGTGATTGATGGGTAATTAGTGGGTGTTTAGAGAAGATAACAAATGTAAACAATACATTTGGGAGGTAATCTGACGGCGGGTTTGCGGGCGATCTAATGGTGTGGGTGGGTGATCAGATTGCCCGCAAGGGGCAGGTTAGGGGCTGATTGATGGGTGGCAGTGACAGGGGGTGATTGATGGGTGATAGGTGATTGGCAGGTGATTGACAGGTGATCAGTGGGTTATTACAGGGAAGAACAGATGTAATTAATGCACTGGCGAATTGATAAGGGGGGGTCAGAGGGCAATCTGAGCGTGTTGGCGGGTGATTGGGTGCCCGCAAGGGGCAGATTAGGGTCTGATCTGATAGGTAAAAGTGACAGGTGGTGATAGGGGGTGATTGATGGGTGATTGATGGGTAATTAGTGGGTGTTTAGAGGAGAGAATAGATGTAAACAATGGATTTGGGAGGTGATCTGATGTCGGATCTGCGGGCGATCTATTGGTGTGGGTGGGTGATCAGATTGCCCGCAAGGGGCAGGTTAGGGGCTGATTGTTGGGTGGCAGTGACAGGGGGTGATTGATGGGTGATTGATGGGTGATTGACAGGTTATCAGGGAAGATAGATGCATACAGTACACAGGGGGAGGGTCTGGGGGGGGGGGGGGTCTGGGGAGAATCTGAGGGGTGGGGGGGTGATCAGGAGGGGGCAGGGGGGGGGGATAAAAAAAAAATAGCGTTGACAGATAGTGACAGGGAGTGATTGATGGGTTATTAGGGGGGTGATTGGGTGCAAACAGGGGTCTGGGGGGTGGGCAGGGGGGGGTCTGAGGGGTGCTGTGGGCGATCAGTGGGCGGGGGGGGGCAGATCAGTGTGTTTGGGTGCAGACTAGGGTGGCTGCAGCCTGCCCTGGTGGTCCCTCGGACACTGGGACCACCAGGGCAGGAGGCAGCCTGTATAATACACTTTGTATACATTACAAAGTGTATTATACACTTTGTAGCGGCGATCGCGGGGTTAACATCCCGCCGGCGCTTCCGTATGGCCGGCGGGATGTTACGGCGGGTGGGCGGAGCCAGTTGCCGGGGGAAGCGCGCGTCATCAATGACGCGATCGCTCCCCCGGCATGCCTAAAGGACGCGCCGCCTGAAGGCGTATTGCGGTCCTTTAGGCGTCCACTTTGCCGCCGCCCATGGGCTGTGGGCGGTCGGCAAGTGGTTAAAGGATACCCAAGGTGACATGTGACATAATGAGATAGACATGGGTATGTACAGTGCCAAGCACACAAATAACTAGGCTGTCTTCCTTTTTTTCTTTCTCTGCCTGACTCAGACAGGAAGTGACTACAGTGTGACCCTCACTGATTAGAAATTCCAACTATAAAACACTTTCCGAGCAGAAAATGGCTTCTGAGAGCAGGAAAGAGATGAAAAGGTTCAATAGTTCATAGATTTTAGCTCTGGCATACTTCAATGAATGTGTCATTGAGCAAAAACAATAACACTGTTATAACTTAAAAAGTAGATTTAAACATAAAATAAAACTGTGGAATATCTTAGTCATTTTTAGGAGATGGGAGATAAATACAATCTATTTCATTAATTTATTTTTGCCTTGTGTTTCCTTTAAGGGTTACAGTATACCATCGAAGTTAAGTTTTTTTCTTACAAGGTGGATGAATAAAGCAGCTTAACCAGCTGTCAGATGCTATCAGGCCCTGGCTACAAGTACCTAAATTGCAGTTGGAGGTGTGCCTACACTCATATCGATTTCTACTTTTACTGCTGGCACGGTCAGGGGCATATCTAGCCATTTTGTCACTCCAGGAAATAATCGTATGTGGCCAGCGTTCACCAGGAAATAATCGTAATGTGGCCAGCGTTTCACTAAAAATGTATAATTACCTGTAAAAAGAAAAGCATTTACCCACCTGCAGAAGTCTCTTCTCCCTGGGTGCAGCTCCCCCGACGATCTTCCAGCAGCGTAGCCAGCCTCCGAAAGTCCCGCGCTGACAGGCAGAGCAGGGCTACAGAAAGATGGCACCCGAAGCTCTGTACTGGAGACACAAATAGTCTCAAGTGCAGGGCTTCGCCATCTTGCCGTAGCCCTGCTCTGCCTGCCGGAAGACTATGCAGGCTGGAGCAGTGAGTTGCGGGCTGCGGGGATGAACTAATAGACGCCGCGCCCAGTTCACCACAGGGGATGCACAGTCTGGGTGGGGAAGGTGGAGACTCCTCTCCCCCCCCCACGGCAACGCTCCTCCCCCACCCTGTGCTCCAGGCCACCGTTTGTCCTTGCCTGGTGGCTGGGACGCCTCCGGGCACGGTGCATCATCGGGGAATGCATGTTTGCTGTATGTTCCAAAGTGAGCAGAAACACCTGGTCTCCCAGAGTGCACTGGGAGGAGTAGGCTTTAGGACATCATAGCCTAGGCTAAAGATCACTGGGAAATTGAGGTTGCGTACCAATATATACATGTATTTATTGGAATATTAAAGACCCTCCAGACTATAAGACACACCTAGGTTTAGAGGACAAAAACCTGATGAAAAAAAAAAAATATACATACACATATATTTGGACCATGGAAGCACCAGGTTTAGTGTGTGTATGTACACACACACACACACACACACACCTTGTGTCCTTATTTATCCTCAGTTGTCCCCCTTGTGTCCTCTTCCGTGCCCCTTTTTGTCCCCCTGTGTCCTAGTTTGTCCGTGTCCCACATTTGGGGGAGAAAAAGTGTGTCTTATATTCCAAAAAATAAGGTAGATGAAGAAACTGCTTCTGATGCTGAAACCAGGATATGTAATGTAATATCGGGTATCCTGAATAATGTAGAACATTTTACAATATGTCTTTGCGGAGCCTCTAAGTACTTACATGACCTTCTTTCTCGCGGTCCATTCCAGTTTTCACCTTCTCGAAATCTTGACCACCCCAATTTCTGATGTGCCTGCGGCTGCCCTCCTTCCTATCAATCTCTATGATGGGACCTGACCTCCGAGGATCATCAAGAAAGTTCCGAATTGGATTTTTCTCTCTGACGCCATCCTAGAAGGAAACAGAAAAGAAAAGCAACAAAGAAGTGAGTAAACTTAAAAAATACAGAAGAAAAATTAGCTTCATGTAACTGGACATAAAAAAGACCTGATAATTTGTCAATGTTTGCTTAAATGGGGTGAGCTGGCTCTGGCCAGCAGTGTGCCTATCCAGGTGTGAAAGGAGTTTTTGCAGGAAATAACTCCTGTGCTGTAGACGTTTAGCTGAAATTGTTAATATTGACTCACTGTCACATGATTGTAGTGGAGGTCCTAGTCCTTGAGTAAAGGAATGGAAGATGCAACGACTGTTGCTAGTGCCGAAAGAGGCACCTACAGTATAACTTACAATATATCAATGTGCACCCAGCACAAGCCTTGTATGTAAAGATTTATTTCTATAAAAAAAAATTGGCAGTGTATTAACTACAGGGCTTGGAGTCTGTACAAAAATCACACAACGACTCAGTTTATGAAACCTCCAACTCCAGGTAAGCAAAAATTGCTCCAGTCCACAGCCCTGATTAACTGTCAGCCATGTATAAAAAGGTCATACTTCAATGTTGTGCAACTCCTAGGGCCCGTTTCCACTACGATCGGTGCGATGCAGCTACAAAGCCACATCGCACCGCAGGTGTCCTGAAACACATGCACAGCAATGGAAGAGTTTCCACTGCGTGCATGTTGTGTGGAGCGGTGCGGAGCGATCCGTGAATCTGCGGCATGCTGCAGATTCTTACACGGCCGCATCCGCGTCCCATCTCCACCATTGACTTCCGCATCGGGAGATGTGGAAGTGATGCAACCGGCGGCGGAAGTGATGCGATGAGGCTAGGTAGCCGCATTCGCATCATTTAGTAGTGGAAACCTGCCCTTATGCACCATACATGGTACAATTTTTTTTTCTTCTTTCAAATTAGATCATTTCGTTCGATTATTCTGTTGGATCAAAAAAAGATTTTTCCAACATGTCCGATCGGATTTCAATTGAAAAACCCGGGATAATTGTTCATTTTTCTTTTAGATTCGATCGTTTTGGTCGAATAAATGGGAAAATGTATGGGCACGATTACGTGCACCACGATTGCTCTGGATAACTATTTACATCTCCCATGGCTGACATGTAAATGTGATTCCAAGCCTTGTCTGACTACAGAACTGTAACATTTCACATGGAAAAGCAACAATTAGATGACGGAGGGGACAGTACTCACCCTTTGGCTCCTCTCATATTCTGCAATTTTCTCCATTTCTTCATTCATTTTTTCTATATTCTGTCTTCTCCTTTCTTCCCATTCCTGTCAAACAGAAAAGCAAGAATAAAGACTTCATCTAATTATAACAGGAAACCATGAAGAAGGTTTTAAATAAACATCCCAGAGCAGTCAGGAGTATTTCCTGTGGCATACCATGACTTTTTTATCAGGTCCTGAGGTAGCTTCCACAAGACCTCTGGTGGGAGGGCCACCACCTCTTCCTCGGCCAGAGCCTCTTCCTCCTCTAGGAGTCGGGGTCCATGGCTCACCTGGAAGACCTTCTCTAGGTATTCGTGGACTTCTCTTTGGCCCATCTCCAGCTTGGCCCCTTCTCCCTCTTGCTGGCCTTTCATCTGGGTGAAAAGGGTCACCATCTGACTTGAACTGCTCTTCATGTCTTTCTACATGGGGGACCCGCCCACTTGAGTTAGGCCCTGTCCGCCCACTGGTCCTCTGGGTGGGGCTCCTCTGGGTGGGGCTTCTGGGAGAAGTTTCAATACGAGGAGGGGTGTGTTGCCCTTTAGGAGATCTGCGTTCATTTACTATTCTTTTCTCCTGAAATATGAGATAGAACATTTATTATTTTTACTAAAACAGTAGCACTCACACAAAAGTGCAAATACCTTTTAAAATGTTTATAGCAGGTACCCCATATTTACACCTTTTATATTTTTCCTACTTTTTAGTCTAGCTAGCCCTATGTGTACAGGTGTCCTAAAGCAGTGTTTCTCAACATTATTACAGCATGTACCCTTTATGTACCCAAGCACTCCCAGGGGTATGTGTGCCGCCTGCTGAGAACCTAGGTCCAAAAGGACTGTTGTACTTGGAAACGTTTTCCAAATACAATAAATTCCTATGGGGGGGGAGGGAATTAAATTAACAGAAACGTACAAATATCACCATCCACACACAGTAATCCCCTAGCAATCAACAGTAAAAAAAACAAAGCATTTTAGTAAACTGACATGGTAAACAGTCCTCAGTTCCCAGCAAATGTATTTGTATACATTTGTATAAATAAACAATGTATTACCAATTCTGATATAGTAAACTACTTTTCCTGGTCCCTTGGAGTTTACTGTAGGAAATAATCTTAGTGTGTCTGATGGGAAATTGCATTGTGTGTACCAGGTATAATGCTAGATACACACAATACAATTTTCTGACAGATTTACTGTCAGTTTGATTATTTCCAACAGGTCCAATCTAATTTCCAGACAATTTTCCATAGAAGTGAATGGAAAATCGATTGGAAATCAGATCGGACACGTTGGAAATAATTGATTTGACAGTAAATAGATCGGAAAAATCATGTGTACCTAGCATTACAACTAGTGCTACTGAATAGCTTTTTCCCAACATACAGACAAGTATCACAGTAGGGATGTGTTCACCTCTTCTGCCTGGGACACACAATGAGATTTTCTGGCAGATTTACGGTCAGATCGACTATTTCCAATATGTCCGCTCTAAATCAGATTGGAAATTTTGGAAATAATCAATCTGACAGTAAATCTGTCAGAATATTGCATCGTGTGTACCTAACATTCATTTTCAAACAACAATAAAACCGTACACATTTATTGTTGATTTATCAGTGTCAGGTCTATACTGTAGCTCCTAAAGCCAGTTTGATTTTAAGTATCATGCTAGGAATAAAGATGGCCCGAACGGTTCGCCGGCGAAACCCCTGCGAGTTCGCAATCACGGAGAACAGCGAACTTTACCGGAAGTTCGGTTTGCCCCCATAATGCACCATTAGGGTCAACTTTGACCCTCTACATCACAGTCAGCAGGCACATTGTAGCCAATCAGGCTACACTCCCTCCTGGAGCCACTCCCCCCCCCCCCTTATAAAAGGCAGGTATCACAGGCCATTTTACTCACTCGTGTGCCTGCAGTAAATAGAGAAGGGACAGCTGCTGCTGCAGACTCTCATATGGAAAGATTAGTTAGGCTCTTGTAGGCTTGTTAGCTTTCTCCTTGCTGATTGTTATTGCTAAAATAGCACCCCACAACAGCTCTTTTGAGAGCTAATCTTGTTCTTGTGATCTAATTTTTTTTCCTGTGTGTCCCACTGACACTTGTATTGCATAGACAGCCTTGATAATTCATACTGTGTGTGCGCCACTGCCAGGCCCAGCACATTCAGTGTGTGTGACAGGTGCACATTGTAATACCCATCACTGCATATACCTACCTACCTGTTGTTCACAGTGCACCCACCTACCTACGTGAGTTGAGCGCACGTAGTGTCATTGTGCCTGTCCGCTACCTGTCTGTGTGTGACAGGTGCACATTGTAATACTCATCACTGCATATACCTACCTGTTTTCAGTGCACCCACCTACCTACGTGAGTGCATGCAGTGTGATATACCACTCCGTGCATACCTGTTAACTGCACCTGTGTGACTGCACATTGTATTACTCAAGTCAGTGCATACCTTTCACTTCATCCCCCCCGATATGGACACAACGGACAAAACAGGTAGAGGCAGAGGTAGAGGCAGACCCAGAGGAAGGCCACCCAGCAGGTCTTTGAGTGTGAGGTCGTGTTGATGCGATTTCATACGGCCCTGGCCCAAAGTACAGTGCTCAGAAGAAGGCAAGTCCCATCAACTCCCAAGATTGTCAGGACGTGGTTGACTATTTAACACAGAACACCTCATCTTCCGCAGCCACCAGCGCTACTACAAGCACCACATCCGCTGCATTTGACACTTTGCATGAGGTAATTGGTGGGGAATTAACTGATTCACAGCCATTATTGTTACAACCAGATGAAGGCGCTAAGCAAGTTACACCACCTCATATGTCTGAGTTAGGCGGCGACACTATGGACGTAATGGGGGGGGGGGGGGGGGAGGAGGAGGAGGATGATGTACCTGCAGTTGGTGCATTTTTGGAGGTGTCTGAGGCAAGCGAAGCTGGGCAGGATGATTATGTTAATACAGATCCCACATGGGTTCCTAATAGACAAGATGACCAAGGGGATAGTTCAGAGGGGGAGTCAGAGAGGAGTAGGAGGAGACGAGTTTCGGCGCCATGTATCGCCACCTATGTACAGCCAGCCAACATGCCCATCAGCTGCTGATGCCACCATAGTGCCATCACCCCAGGGGGGCACCGCGGTTTGGAAATTTTTTAAAGGGACTCCGAGCAGTGCAGAAACTATGGAAAAATGCATATCATTTTAAAGCTCTCTTTCTCCTCTTTCCAATGATATATAAACCGCCGCCCTGCGCCTTTTAGTTTTCGCTATTTTCGCGATTGAAATTGCCGCGGCCGCGATTTCAATCGCGAAAATAGAGAAAACTAAAAGGCGTAGGGCAACGATTTAGGTGTCGCCAGAAAGAGGAGAACGGGAGCTTTAAAATGATATCCATCTTTCCATAGTTACTTGTATTACACAGGACGACACTTTCCCCAGTGTCAGCAGCTCCATTCAGCAGAATGGAGCTGCTGACTTTAGGAAAAAGTCGCCCTGTGTAATACAATGTAACTATGGAAAGATGGATATCATTTTAAAGCTCCCGTTCTCCTCTTTCTGGCGACACCTAAATCGTCGCCCTACGCCTTTTAGTTTTCTCTATTTTTGCGATTGAAATCGCGGCCGCGGCAATTTCAATCGCGAAAATAGCAAACTAAAAGGCGTAGGGCGGCGGTTTATATATCACTGGAAAGAGGAGAAAGAGAGCTTTAAAATGATATTCATCTTTCCATAGTTTCTGCACTGCTCGGAGTCCCTTTAATGTGTCTGCCTCAGATCGGAGCAATGCCATCTGTTCTCTCCGCCTACAAAAATTGAGCCGTGGAAAGGCCAACACTCACGTAGGGACAAGTGCCTTACGAAGGCACATGGAGAAAAGGCACAAACTGCAATGGGAAGAGCACCTGAGCAAAAGCAGCACACAAAAGAAAAGCCACCTTCCTTCTCTTCCTCCTTCAGGTGCAGCATCTTCAGCCGCTTTCTCCCTTGCACCTTCACAGCCACCCTCCTCCACTCCGCCTCTGCCCTTGAGCGGTTCCTGTTCCTCTGCCCACAGCAGCCAGGTGTCTGTCAAGGAAATCTTTGAGTGGAAGAAGCCAATTTTTGCCAGTCACCCCCTTGCCCGGCGTCTGACAGCTGGTGTGGCGGGACTGTTAGCTCGCCAGCTATTACCTTACCAGCTGGTGGACTCTGAGGCCTTTAGTAAATTTGTGGCCATTGGGACACCGCAGTGGAAGATACCAGGCCACAATTATTTATCTAAAAAGGCGATACCCAAACTGTACCGTGAAGTGGAGAGACAAGTGGTGTCGTCTCTGGCACACAGTGTTGGGTCAAGGGTCCATCTGACTACGGATGCCTGGTCTGCCAAGCACGGTCAGGGCCGCTACATTACTTACACAGCTTATTGGGTCAACCTGGTGACCGATGGCAAGCAGGGAGTACGTGGCTGTGCAGCGGACCAACTTGTGACACCTCCACGGCTTGCAGGCAGGCCTCCTGCCACCTCCTTTCCTCCTGCTAAATCCTCTTCGCTGTCTTCCTCCTCGGCTGAGTGGCAGTTCAACTCTACCGGTGTTGCGATCTCCTCTCCAGCTACACAGCCCCATCTCCCCAGGGCCTATGCTGCATGCCAGGTACGACGGTGTCACGCCATCTTAGACATGTCTTGCCTCAAAAAGGAGTCACACTGGACCAGCTCTCCTGGATGCTCTTAAACAGTTGGATCAGTGGCTGACCTCGCACCAGCTGGAGATCGGCAACATGGTGTATGACAACGGCAGCAATCTCCTTTCCGCATTGAATTTGGGAAAGCTGACACATGTACCCTGCATGGCACATGTGCTTAATCTAGTCATTCAACGATGTGTGTCAAAGTACCCAGGCTTAGAGGACGTCCTGAAGCAGGCCTGGAAGTTGTGTGGGCATTTCAGACGGTCTTACATGGCCATGGCACTTTTTGCGGACATTCAGCGGAGAAAAAACTTGCCGGTGAGACGCTTGATATGTGATAGCCCGACTCTTTGGAATTCGACCCTGGTCATGTTCTCTCACCTGCTAGAACAGGAGAAAGCCATCATCC
This sequence comes from Hyperolius riggenbachi, assembly GCF_040937935.1. NCBI lineage: Eukaryota > Metazoa > Chordata > Amphibia > Anura > Hyperoliidae > Hyperolius > Hyperolius riggenbachi. The sequence goes on from NC_090653.1 coordinate 77,084,058, forward strand.
AGTACCTGTACAATTACAGTAAAAGGGCACAATCTGGGGAGATGGGGATGTTCTGGCCCAACAACTGGACACTGATGCGAAATGCATGCATGCTCATGCGGCCGTTTGAGGAGGTGACCAACCTGGTGAGTCGCAGTGAAGGCACCATCAGCAACTTGATCCCGTACGCTTACTTCCTGGAGCGTGCCGTGCGTAGAGTGGTGGATCAAGCTGTGGAGGAGCGTGAACAGGAACAGTTACAGCAGGAACAGTTGTGGGAGCAATTTTCATCAGAATCAGATGTTTCCTCAACACCTGTGGCAGCACAGAGGGGGGAGGAGGAGGAAGAGTCGTGTGGGGAAGAGGAGTCAAACTCGGATGATGAGGAAGGTGTTTCTTTGGAGGAGGAGGAGACGGCTGAAGAACAACCGCAGCAGGTGTTGCAGGGGGCTTGTGCTGCTCGATGTTCCCGTGGTATTGTTCGTGGCTGGGGGGGGGGGGGAGGAGGACTTACCTGAAGTCACTGAGGAAGAGCAAGAGGAGATGGATAGTATGTCTGGATCCAACTTTGTGCAGATAGCATCTTTCATGCGATCCAGCCTGTTGAGGGACCCCCGTATAAAAAAACTCAAGTGGAATGAGCTGTACTGGGTGGCCACGCTGCTAGACCCTCGGTATAGGCACAAAGTAGTGGACATGTTACCAACTCACCAGAAGGCAGAAAGGATGCAGCACATGCAGAAAAAGCTGGCAACTATGCTTTACAATGCATTTAAGGGTGATGTCACAGCACAACGCAATAAAGGTACCACTGCCAGTAATCCTTCTCCCCATGTACACACAGGCAAGGACAGGACGCTCCAGCGATCTCATGGTGATGTCGGACATGCGGATATTCTTTAGTCCAGTGCCTCGCCTTAGCCCTTCCGGATCCACCCTCCACCAACGCCTGGACCGGCAGGTAGCTGACTACCTGGCCTTACGTGTGGATGTAGACACTGTGAGCAGCGATGAACCCTGACTACTGGGTGCGCAGGCTTGACTTGTGGCCAGAGCTGTCCCACTTTGCCATCCAAGTTCTGTCTTGCCCTGCCTCAAGCGTCCTGTCAGAAAGGACCTTCAGCGCAGCTGGAGGCATTGTCACTGAGAAGAGAAGTCGCCTAAGTCACAAACGTGTTCAGTACCTGATCTTTATCAAAATTAATGAGGCATGGATCCTGGAGGGCTACTACCCGCCCGAAGACTAAGTCAGTCCCCACACACAGCATCTCTGCCTGCACGCCGTGTGACTGGCTGCCTGCCCCAAGACTAAGTCGCTCCCCACACAGCATCTCTGCCCACAGGTCACTTGACTGCCTTCTCCGCCACCACCAACAGGGTCCAGGACTCCAGGTGGATTCCTGAATTTTTAAGGCCGCTGCTAGCAGCAGCCGCTATAATAATTTGTCTGGTGTGTGTACATGCCTGCCTAATTTTTCTGGCTGCAGTGCAGCTGCAACAAAACAAAAGGCATGTACATATGCCCATTCCCGTTCGTGATCATTACCTTGCTGTGGTGAAGGGGCTTGCGTATCACAATGAAGCAATGACCGCTGGCTATATGAGTGTCTCAGGGGGTGGCACACCAAAGATAATAAGGGCGTTGCTTCATTGTGGACAGACCAAATGTGATCAGCTGGACAGTCACTGTTGTTCTATCATTGAGCTACCACAGCCCGGCGACCATATGGGCTTGAAAACCGCCACTGCCTGCTCTCTGGCCATGGTGCGCACCAGTCCAGCACAGCTATCCCTACACAAACAGCTGTTTGCGGTGCTGTATACAGTGGGTTTGGTGTGTCAGTGTGAAGCAGTACTCTAATTACACTACCTGATTGATGTATACACATGCAAGATGTTTTAAAGCACTTTAGGCCTGCAATTTAGCATTCAATGTGATTTCTCCCCCTAAAACGCTGCTTTGTGTCAAATCCAGATTTTTTTCCCGGGACTTTTGGCGTCTATCCCACTCATCCATGCCCCCCTCCAGGTGTTATTCCGGGCATACACGGCACTTTTTATGCGCCGGCTCGATGCCGGCGCATCCCCGCTCGTCCGCGCGGATCGATTGCCGCTCTTCCCCGACGCTTCCTTATCGCCGCTCTTCCCCGACGCTTCCTTATCGCCGCTCGATTCCCTGCCATTGTCCGCCGGCTGGGCTCGAGCGGGCGCGGGTCGAGCGGCATGATCGGGCCAGCTGAATATTATCAGCTGGCCGGATCAGCTGGTCGATACACGGTACAGAAACGTACCGTGTATCCCCAGCATTAGACCCCTTGAAACATGTTTTCCATCACTTTTGTGGCCTGCATAAATTTTTCTAGTTTTCAAAGTTTGCCTCCCCATTGAAGTCTATTGCTGGTCGCGAAAGTTCGCGCGAACCGAAAATCGGAGGTTCGGACCATCTCTAGCTGGGAACACACAATTCAATTTCCCGTCCAATCGACAGGTGATCGGACGGGAAGTTGCACCATGTGTAAAATGTCCAAACTGCTTCCAATCCATAAAGGAATCGATTTTCCAATGATAACTTAGTAAAATCGGAAATGTTGGAAATAGCACATGTAAAAACTGATCTATGAAGAAGTGCTGAATTACCAAAAACAAAACAAACAAAAAAAAAAAAATAACTCACCCCAGCAGCGACATCAAGCGTGATGGAGAAATTCTCCTTTTCTTTTCGGGCCTTGTCTGGCTCATGATCTTGACCTCGGGCTTTCCTCGGAGTGGTCACTGCAATGCCTTCTTGCTCTGCCCTTTTCCGGTCCTCTTCAATCAGCTGATGGAAAGAGAAAAGCATGTTACTCAAAATGCAGCATCAAAGGATGTAACAAAATATAAATTGTAGGCAGTTTTCATTAGCGTAAATACATTTATTAGATTAAACTCAAAGATTAGAGCAGCATACACACGCACAATGGCTTTCATCTGAAGAAATCGGGACTAAATCCCCTTGGGTGATAGTTCGGGGGCTGAGTGGTGTACAGACTCCCAGATCTGCTATAATCTATTTAGAAATAAGTGACCATTATAGTTCGTAACTTCTCTATAGTCCAGTTTGTTGCCAGAGTAACGTGGGCGTGTGACGTCATACACACGCGTTCACGTGTACACCGGCAATCACGTGGGGTGCGTGTATGGTTGGAGGACAGCGCCGAGCCAGCGGCCAGGCATTGTTGCACCGAGGGAGCACATTGACCAATGGGAGGGACAGCATCGGGGTTTTGTCGCATTCCTCACTCGGTCTGATATTGCTTGCTATTGCCACCGGGTACCTGACATACCACGACGGCGTGACATCAGTCCGAAATTGGTTGCATTGCTGATTGGGCTTGCACTTGGTGGCACAGATTTTTATCAGTTTCGATTATAATCGAATTGGATGGTCAATTGCCGCCAAGTCTGAATCACAACCATGAACAGTGGGCAGACAAGGCAGGACTCTGGCAAAAACTGCTGCGGCAGCAGTAAGGGCTGGTTCACACTATGAGCGCTTTTTTAATTGTCAGGGATTTCAAAAGTGCTTGGTAATGTAACACAATGTTATTTTAAAAACATCCAATCGTTGAAGTGATAACACACACAGAGCATTACATTAGCAAGAGCTTTTCAAATCACTGGTGCTGGGAAAAGCACTCGTAGTGTGAAGCAGCTCTAAAGCTGGCCATACACTAAAGGGAGCCATACTTCTAGAGATTCTGCTTCAATCGACAAAGTGATCAACTTCATTAAGCGATCGACTTCAGTATGGTTGAATGAAAGTCTATCAGCTAGTAGTCCACACACTACATGCGATACCCTATGTGCTCCAATCTGACCGATGTGTCTCCATGCTCTGAATGCAAAAATCGATTCAGACGATCGAATGACATGTGAACAGTAGCCGATTCCTGTACGACCGACATATCTTGCATCCTGCTCGATCGACTATGCTGGTCGGCTCGACATGATATCAGCCACTTTTCATCAGTTGGGCATACTGGAACACTCTGTTCTCTCTCGATTCTATAAAATGATCGAATTAAATAGCCAATCATACAGCCAAATTGCTAGCTGTATGGGCACCTTTATAGATTTCCACCCAATGTTCCAAAACGATCGATTGCTTTTTGATAAGAATCTATTCAGAAGGAACCATTCATTTCCAATAGATTCCAGCAGGTGCAGGAATTACAACACTTTGCATATGTGCCTCCCACTTGTTAAAGAGACACTGAAGCGAGTAAAAAACTCGCTTCTTCTCTTACATTCAGCAGGGGCATGTGTGCCCCTGCTAAACCGCCTCTCGCCCGCCGCACAACGGGGGTCCCGTTCCCGTCCTGGATTCAGGTCAGGTGATTGACTTGGCCTTGCATAACATTCCATTTCTTTCCCTTCAAAAACTCTTTGGTTGATTTTGCAGTATGCTTTGGGTCATTGTCCATCTGTCCAATGAGTTCTGAAGCATTTGGCTGATTATGAGCAGATAATATTGCCCAAAACACTTCTGAACTCATCCTGCTGCTTTTGTTAGCAGTCACATCATCAATAAATACAAGAGTACTCCCTTCAAAAGTTTTTGAATGGAAAAAAATAGAATGTTATGCAATGGCCAAGTCAATCACCTGACCTGAATCCGATTGCCCATGCATTTCACTGGCTGAAGACAAAACCGAAGGGAAAATGCCCTGAGAACAAGCAGAAACTGAAGACCCTTGCAGTAGAGGCCTGGCAGAGCATCACCAGGGATGAAACCCAGCGTCTGGTGATATCTATGCATTCCAGACTTCAGGTTGTAATTTACTGCAAAGGATTTGCAACCAAGTATTAAAAAGTTAAATTTTTCTTTATGATTATTATTCTGTCCCATTACTTTTGGTCCCTTAACAAGTGGGAGGAGAATATGCAAACTGTTGCAATTCCTACACCGTTCACCTGATATGGATGTAAATACCCTCAAATTAAAGCTGGCAGTCTGCAGTTAACCTCTTGAGGACCATGGTGGTAAACCCCCCTAGTGATCAGCCTAATTTTACCTTAATTGGCCACTGCAGCTTTAAGGCCAAGCTGCAGGGCCGTATACCTCTGCACACAAGTGATCCCCCCCCCCCTTTTCTCCCCACCAACAGAGCTCTCTGTTGGTGAGGTCTGATCACCAGTTTCACACGGCTGTCCTCAGTGCAGCGCTGCTGCTGATCGCAGCGCTGCACATGTAAATACACGGCGGTTTCGCCGTGTAACAGTCTCCCGAGTGGCGGAAGCCGCTCGGAGACTGAAGGCGGAGCTCAGCTCCGCCCACCAAGCGGGAGATGCGCGATCTCCCGTAAACTGCTGCCCCAGGACTTTCCGCCAATTGGCGTCAGCTGGTCCTGGGGCTGCCGCCGCGGCCACGCCCAGTGGCGTGACGCGGGCGGCAAGCGGTTAAAGCACATCACGTTCATTTCATTTCAAATACATTTTGGTTGTGTATAGAGCCAAAAATGTTAGAATTGTGTTGGTGTCCCAATATTTATGGACCTGACATATTACCCAATATAAAGCCATCTACAGTAGTTCTGCAAGGAACTTAAAGGGAACCAGAGAGGAACGGGGGGTGAAAAAAGAAACAGATTTTATACATACCGGGGGCTTCTTCCAGCCCCATAAGCCTGAATCGCTCCCACGCCGCCATCCTCAGCTTCCTGGATCCGCCGGTACCGGACCCGTCACTTCCGGCGGACGCGGCCAATTGTCCGCATCACAGGGGCTCCCTCCATACATGTACGCATGCGGCTGCGCAGTTAACAGCCACATGCGTATCTGTATGGGGAGAGCACCCTGTGATGCGGAGAATTGGCCGCGTCCGCCGGCCGACTTGCCGACTCGCGGCAATGACGGGACCCGGTGGCGGCTGATGCAGGCAGCGGAGGAGTGCGACATGGGAGCGATCCGTGCGTATGGGGCTGGAGGAAGCCCCAGGTATGTATATTGCATCCTCTCTGGTTCCCTTTAAAGCAAACTGGTGCAATGGCACAATACTGCAAAAATTATGTTTATACTTTTTTTTTTTTTTTTTTGAAGCCCTTTTGTGGAGGAAAAAGCAAAGTTTTCAAAAAAATAAATAAATAAATCTAATCCCGATAAATGAAAGTAGTTTTACACCATGCCACACCTCATCCCAAAATGAATGGATAGACTGTCCCTTTAAACTGTAGTTCTGCGCAAAAATAATTGCAACACAGTTAGACCTACATCCATTAGTCTAAATTACGTTTTCAATAGACCTACTCCCTTAAGAGCACTGTCTACAGCCATTCTAATAAAGTCTAGGGGCTCGATTCACAAAGCGGTGCTAACCCAGTTAGAGACTTTAGGCATGATAACCATTGCACCACACTGGTGAAAAGCCAGTTTAGGTGTGATAAGTTTAGGCATGATAAGTTTAGGCATGCTAAGTTTAGATAAGTTTAGATCGCTTGCAAAGTCCCGCACGCAAAGCAGCACCATTAAACTTTATACGAAGTGCACCAGACTTTGCTAGCGTAAAACTTTTGATCAGCTGTGCACTGCGGTGCTAACCCAGTTGGCGCTTAAACTTATCATGCCTAAACTTATCACACCTAAACTTTTCATGCCTAAACTTATCACACCTAAACTTATCACACCTAAACTTATCATGCCTAAACTGAGTTTAGGCATGATAAAGGGCTTTTCACCAGCGTGCTAACTGTTAGCACCGCTTTGTGAATCAGGCCCTAGGTGTGTGCAGCCCAAGCACCTGCTCAGCAAGTCTGAGTCACTTACCTGGTGTCTCCTCACTATGGCTTCATTCTTCTTACGCAGAGCTTCAATCTTTCTGTCCAGCTCAGCATCTTTCTCTTCCTTGGACTTCAGGTCCACCACGGAAGCCTGCAACAAATACTCATTACAAAGAAGGCCTCGGAAAACTCATATACAAAAGGCACTTGCTGAGGAGGACTCCAGTATGAGCCAGATGAAAGCATCCACCATGCCATTTCAGTTACTGCACTTCATTTTTGATATACGTTTTTCCCTTTAGATTAGTAAAGTATGTATGTATGTATGTATGTATGTATGTATGTATGTATGTATGTATGTATGTATGTATGTATGTATGTATGTATGTATGTATGTATATATATATATATATATATATATATATATATATTATGTCAGTAGGGATCCCCCTCTTCACTAGGTCTTCTAACAGCTTGAATAGGGAGGGGAGTTGGGACAAGTTAGAGACTGTCCTCCAGTCAAGCTGCATATGACAGTTACTAGGAGGCAGTTTTGCAAATACAGGAAGCACCATGTAATTATAAAAAGAAGATGAACTAGAGCAGTAAACTAGTCACTAGAATCAACTGTGGCTTTCCGTTCGTGGTGAGTTTTTGAACAAGCACTGTATGGATATGTTGCTTGGCTCCCAGCTGAACAGTGTGTTCTGTGCTATATAGAGGGGGGAGGGGGGTGGGGGAGGATGAACAAATGGCATCCACTAGTAGAATTCAATTTCAAAGAAAGCTCCCACAGGATCGCAATCCGTCCCATTAGATTACTGGAAGGGAGGCTGTTGAGGGACAAACTAAAGGTGGCCACACACCATACAATTTTTTTAGATATCTGTTCAATTTAAGAATTGCAATCAATTTTTCTGACAGATTGTTTCAAAAATATGATCAATGTATCACACACACACATTAAATTTTTCCCCAACCATGATAAAAATGATTGGAAACTTAGAAAATTGCTAGAGTGTATATTAATAAAATTGACAATCTAACACACACACCATACAATCTTTAGACAAATTGAAGAAAAATGTCCAGTATTCCGGATCGGTAAAAAAAAAAAAAAAAAAGAAATCCGGTCGGATTTTTCAGACTAATGAAAAAAAAGCTTTGGATTTTTTTCAGGATATCCATTCATATTTATTGAATTGCCATAAAATCGGATCATTTTATTGTATCGTGTGTAGCCACCTTTACAAATATTTTTGGCAAACAATCACTTCAGGTGAAGAAAAAACTAAAATGTGTTAATTACATGAAAACCCAACAGGTAGTAATGCAGCAGTCATATTTAGGTGCCCATACACTATTCGATTTTCCCCGGCAGATTATAATAATGGCAGTATTTGTATAGCGCTTTTCTCCTGTCGGACTCAAAGCGCTTGCGAGGCAGCCACTAGAGCGCACTCAGTAGGCAGTAGCAGTGTTAAGGAGACTTGCCCAAGAAACTCCTTACTGAAATAGGTGCTGGCTTACTGAACAGGCAGAGCCGATATTTGAACCCAGGTCTCCTGTGTCAGAGGCAGAGCCCTTAACCATTACACTATCCAGCTACTTTGATTGAATCTGCAGAAACTCGATGCCCCAACGTGTACTCAACCATCAGATAGATCCCTCTGCACACCAGAGCGGTTCTGGAGCGTTTTTAAAACGCTAGCTGTTTGAAAACCGCTTGGCTAATTGGCTTGGTGCACACCAGAGCGGTTTCGTTTTTCCCACAAACGCAAACTCGGGGGCTGCAATATGTTTCAGATTTCTGAAGTGTTTCTGCCTCAATGTTAAAGTATAGGAAAGTGGAAAACTGCTCTGAAAACACTAGATCAGAGCGGTTTGCCAGGCATGTTTGGTACAGAAGCTGTTCAGTAACAGCTTTACTGTAACAATATATGAAATCTGCTACATAAAAATGCTCCAAAAACCGCTAGGCATGTTTACAAAACCTCTCTAAACATGCCTAGAATCGCTCTGAAATCTGCTTCAAAAACCTCTAGCGTTTTGCAGATCTGCTAGAGGCGTTTGGTGTGCAATGGGCCTAAGAGGGATCTAACCCTGCCACACACTAGGCATCTTCAATAGATTTCACCATGAAGTCTGTGGAGCCGTGTACTGCCTGCCAGGCCCCAAGGTCTCCCCATCTATCCCCCCCTCCCCCCGGCAGAGATTACACTTACCTATCAGCTGGCACACAGGTGCACCTCCCTGTGTCTTCTCTCCCAGGGCATCTAGTGATGAACACTAGAGACTGAACACAAGAGGCACAGTAGCATGCACCTTAGGTGGCCTCAAGTGTTCGGCCTCTGAGAGGCGACGTGCTGACGGATAATCGAGCGTACGTTCTGCTGCCACTTAGCACGTCAGTCATCCTGTAGTCGAACACCAGTACTGCTGTTCATGTGATATCTTTCGTCACGTGTGATCAGTCGATTTTTTTTTTTACAGAAATCGATCAGGCATCGCTTGCAGCATCTACTTCTAGCAGATTCGATCAGAGGGATCAAATTTGCCAGATGTCAATTTGATGAGTGTATGTCCACCTTTAGTATAAGCATTATGCCTGGTACACACAATGGAAATGTCCCATCATTTGTCAGTAAGGGCTGGTTCACACTATGAGCGCTTTTCTAATTGTCAGGGATTTCAAAATTGCTTGGTAATGTAACACAATGTTATGTAAAAAAAAACATCCAATCATTGAAGTGATAACACAGAGCATTACATTAGCAAGAGCTTTTCAAATCACTGGTGCTGGGGAAAAGCACTCGTAGTGTGAAGCAGCTCTAAAGCTGGCCATACACTAAAGGGAGCCATACTTCTAGAGATTCTACTTCAATCGACAAAGTGATCAACTTCATTAAGCGATCGACTTCAGTATGGTTGAATGAAAGTCTATCAGCTAGTAGTCCACACACTACATGCGATATCCTATGTGCTTCAATCTGACCGATGTGTCTCCATGCTCTGAATGCAAAAATCGATTCAGACGATCGAATGACATGTGAACAGTAGCCGATTCCTGTACGACCGACATATCTTGCATCCTGCTCGATCGACTATGCTAATCAATTCGACATGATATCAGCCATCATTTGATAATTTCTAACATGTCCCATCTGCTGCTGATCGAGCAAGGGATCGATTTTGTGCAGTACTGACTTCAAAATCAATCCTTTTCTCAGCTAGAAGCAGATTGGACATGTTGGAAATTACCGGACAGGAAATTTTCCATTGATCTCATGGGAAAATTGTATTGTATGTACCTTCCCATATACACGCATAATCAAAGTCGGACGATAACAACCGTCTCAGCCGATAATCAAGCATGTGTACAGCGACCCCCAACTTGTAAGCAGATAAAATCAGCCCCCGCGAAGCCAATCCCATTGTCTATGCCACGTGATGTTACTCCCGTGCTCCTCCGCCTTCCCGCATAGCAACACAGAGCGTCATCAACTACACAGCTGACACGCGTGTGCGCAGCATGGCCCAGCGATGTCGCCCACGGGGATTGGATACCGATCCCAGACGGGCGACATTCATCAAAGATGTGTACCCACCTTTAAATATTCTAGTTTGTTGTTTCTTCTTCCTCTTTATTCCATAAACACAATCCAAATATCCCCCTTATATGCAAACAAATACCTAGGTAGCTTCTACTTCTGTGTTGTTAAAGCAGTACTGTAGGGGGAAAAAGTGTTGAACTTACCTGGGGCTTCTAACGGTCCCCTGCAGACATCCTGTGCCCGTGCAGCCACTCACTGATGCTCCGGCCCCGCCACCGGTTCACTTTGGAATTTCCTACTTTAAAGTTGGAAAACCACTGCGCCTGCGTGGCCACGCCCTCACTCCCGCTGACGTCACCAGGAGTGTATTGCCCAGGCCCAGTACAGTCTGCACCTGCGCAGTACGCTCCTGGTGACGTCAGCAGGAGCGAGGACGCAGCCACGCAGGCGCAGTGGTTTTCCGACTTTAAAGTAGGAAATTCCAGAAGGAGACCGGAGCATTGGTGAGCGGCTGCGCAGGCGCAGGTTGTCTGCGGGGGACCATTAGAAGCCCCATGTAAGTTCAACTCTGAATCCCCCCCCCCCCCCCCCCAGTAGTCCTTTAAAGTTAACAGAAAAAGGAAGGGTCTTATCTTGTAGAAGGAGTCCTTTAAAGGTAGCCATACATCTGGGGATGATGGGCAGAATTGACCAAGAGATAAATTTCTCTCTAATTGAATCCGATTAGAGCGAGATCTGTCAGCTGTCCATACACCACAGGCCGATTCCCAATCAATTTCATGCTGAAATTGATCAGGAATCAGCCTTGTGGTGCCACATCCGGGCACCTTCCCGACACGGCACTATTGCCCCAATGTTAAATGCTTTACCAGTCCACAGCCTCCACTTGTCCCCGCTGGCTTCGGTATTCCTCCGTTCTCCATACGCACACACCATGTGGTTGCCTAGTAACGTGGCCATGTGTTTGACATCACACTTGCGCCCCCTTGCTAGGCAACCACATAGGGCGCGCGTGTATGGATAACGGAGAATGCCTGGAGCTAGCGGGGACAAGTGGAAGCTGTGGACAGGTACTGTATCGCTTGCACTGGTTTGGGTGTGTGGGGGGGGGGGAATAATTACCATTAGTGGGGACAGCGCTGGGGGTTTCATCGCGTTTGTCGCTCGTCCCGATAGTGCATGCCGTTGCGGCGCCTAATCAATCAAGTCAGCCCTACATCTCTCAGCTTGTGCAATCGACTAATGCGTCCAGATCAGACATGCACTTGGCAGCACACATTTTCATCCGATTCGATTATAATAATCCAATTGGATGGTTGATCAGCCGCTAAGTCACCTGATGTACGGCTACCTTTAGTTTGCTACTTGTAATTTTATGAAAATTCACAGAAAAAGGATTGCAGATGAACTAAAACAAGCACACAATGGAGCACCAACTAACTTGTTTAGTTAAAACAATCAAGAAAGGATATCTACTGTATGCTGATGTATGCCTTCATGATTCAAGGCCAGACAATAGCAGATGTTTGTTTACACATGTGCAGTGATGTAAAGAACCGATTGTATGTAAGTAATAGGAGTCCCTGTAGATAACACTTACCATAATAGTCAAATGTTTAGCCAGTCAGATGTCCAGTGTTGTGCTCTTCCTGCAAAACAGATACTTTACTTGTGGAACAAAGTACTACACTAAACAAAAGCCATATGCAGAAAAGTACAGTATACAGTTTATAAGCAGCATTTTTTTTTTTATTGTGAGGATTTTTTCCTGAACACAAAATCTGCTGATCTCTTAAATACATTAGGTGTAGCTTGCTTGATAATTGTTGTGCATCACTTGCATTAAATAGTGAATACTCACTGTTACAGAAACAGCTAAATATAGACTTAATTAAATTTTCATTATTTCAGATGGTAATTAACTCAAGCAGTGAAGCTCATTCTACACCTACCCAATCTACACAGCCAAAATAGAAACAAGTGCATCTAGTATATCAGTACAGACAAAGGAATGTAAACAGGTAAGCTAATATTCTCCATGTATCCCCAGTCTCCTATACTGTGTCCATATCTACTCAATGCCCTGATCCAAGTCACAAAGGTGCTGCATACAGGCCAATTGTACTGAAAGCACACCTGAACTCACACTTCCTCTCTGCTCTAAAAGATAAGCAACAGCATAATCTTTGTTACAGCCCACAGAACTCCTGCAATAAATCTGCAGGGTGTCTGCTTCTTGGTTCCATGGAAGCAGACACAGGGTTAACATCCTGTGTTTACTAATTAGCTGTGTCTGCGGAGGACTGAAATTTCTGCGCTGACACAGCTGAGGTATCAAATTACATGTGTGATTACTTGAGGAAGAGAGGGAATTAGATAGGCTCTTCTCTCTAAAAACACATAAGGTGCATTTCTCTGTTTTCCTTGTGTCCTGTTCAAGAGTTCAGGCCCACTTGTGAACTGTGCACAAGATTCTGAAAGCTTCTCAAAACAAACCTTCTTCCCCCGGGAGGTTTAATTGCGTGGGCTTTGGGGGGTGCAGCAGGCATTTGCCTATAGGGGGTTGCTCAGCGCTCCCCCCTCTCTTCTATATGGAGTTATTTCTATTTCCCTGTGCCACAGAACCACAGGTTCCTGCAGGAATGTCCGATGTCCTGGCAGATGCTGCAATGCATGCTGGGAGAAGTAATCCCCATTAATGTGATTACATGTGATAACCACATCAATTAACTACTACTACATTGCCCTGCATGCATCATGCGTCCCCAGCATGCCCTGCATGACATGACATCAACGTGGGACCTTCAACCTGTGGTGCAGAAACACAGAAAATGAAGGCTTCTATATGGAAGGAGAAGCCCCAGTAAGTGGATGTCAGCCGCACCCCCCAAAAAAAATCAAAAAAAAAAATCACAAACCTCTCGGGGGGGGGGGGGGGGGGGGGGAGGGGAGTTTGAGAAGTTTTCTGAACTTAGAAGTACCCGGGTGCTCAGTAGTGTGTTAAGCACAAGTATCTACTAGCACACCCAACCTGGGCTGTGCCCCCCTCACTTAGCTACACAACATGCACAGAAAAATAATACCTACTGTACAACATTTAATTATGCTCATAAAAAAATGCAACATATATGCATGTCATCCACAGCTGTTATTTACAAGCACCAGCATATAATCCAGCTCTAAACAAGGGTTGCAAGTGACAAACCGATTTATGTGACTAAGTGCAAACTTAAAGGACAACTGTAGTGAGAGGGACATGGAGGCTGCCATATTTATTTCCTTTTAAGCAATACCAGTTGCCTGGCTGCCCTGCTGATCCTCTGCCTCTAATACATTTAGCCATAGACCCTGAACAAGCATCCAGCAGATCAGGTGTTTCTGATATTATTGTCAGATCTGGCAAGATTAGCTGCATGCTTGTTTCTGGTGTGAGTCGGACACTTGTGCACCCAAATAGAGCAGCAGGGCTGGCAGGTAACTGCTATTGTTTACAAGGAAATAAATATGGCAGCTTCCATATGCCTCCCACTTCAATTGTCCTTTAATATTCAGTGGTGACCCCTCTACCAGCTGTGCAGCAACACACTGTAGCCCCAAAATGCTGCACAGACAGACACAGCTCTAGATGACATTCCCAATTCAGCCAGCTGCAGCAGCAAAATATAAACACATTTATAACATGAACATAACATAAACCTATTAGTATTTACGGATATCTGGATGCCCCTGTGCAGTCACAGCAGATATAAGCTGATGAGCCTGACAACAGCAGGTATGCAGTGACCACCACAGACCCGTAGCCCACACACCTCTCCCCAATACTCACAGCAGTCGCTCCTGGAATCCTTCCTTTCCCTGGTGCTACTATGTCCTGATACTTATTGGGTTAGCTCCGCCCCTTAACCCCTATAGGTCCCCAGAACTTATAAAAGCAAAGCACTACAAAGGCTTTTGTTTTTTTGTTTACCCTCAGCTCTCTCTATAGCAATGTTTCTAATCAGTTTTTTTTGGATTATACCCCTTTTGAAATCCTGGCCTTACAAAAGTACCTCCTGGCATCTTACCAATCATCTCAAGTACACTTTGACAGATATATTCAGGATTAGTACATGCGGGCTTCTACTTACAAACAAGTTCCGTTACAGGTGGTTTTAGTTGAGTCCTATGTTAAACAGGGTGAAACTTGGATAAATGATGTACCTGCAACTCTGCATTATTACATATAGTATAAACTACTTATTACAATTTATACAATACTGTAACATTTAACAACAAAAATATGGAACCGAAAACAGTATGTATATTTTGTACATGAAAACAACGTTGTATCTCAAATTGTTTGTATGAAACGTTGGAACTCGAGTTGTTCCTAATTAAGGGACTGTTTGTACATTGTAATTGTTTCTAAACTCCAAGCACTTACAATTGCTTTTAATTAGCTCAAATAATAATTTGGTGTTGTTTACATAACAAACTACACATTTATTATACTTAATTATCTATATGAAGCCTGAGTACCCCTGGACCCATCAGAAGTACCCCTTGGGGTACACGTACCACATGTTGAGAACCTAGGATCTATAGGATTCCCCTGTGTTTAGATTTTCCAGCCGGTTTTTTCCTTCACCTCCTTTTTTTTTATCTTGCGGAGGTTCCCAGGCAGCTAAAAGCGATAAGGGTAACTTTCAACACCACCCATGCTGTCCACATCCTCTTTGCTGACTCTTACCTTTCTCCCTGCCTGTATTTCTTCTATTTCAGGTGCATGAGCTGGTCAGCCTGCTAGCAGCGTCCTCCATCTTGGCCATCCTGCTGGGAGGTTCCTGGCTCTCCTGCACATGCTCAGTTTAGTTCTATGGGTAGAAGCTCTAGCAGCCATTTTGATTTTGGGTAGACGTCCCTTCTGAGCATGGTAACTCTACCAATTTGCATAAATGGGGGACGGCGCTTCAGACAGCTTGGCATTCCTTGCTGGCTGTCTGTGAAGCTGGTCAGAATTCTTCTAGGTTCACAGTGATCAGTTACATAACGCACAAATTATAATGACTGGTAGGAGTGAAGACTGGAAGCCTGCATGCAGCGAGTTAGAATAATGCGATCAGTTACAACACAGTACTGTGAACACCCCCATAGAGTTGTATGGGCAGTGAGTTGCCCAGCTAGCCTGCTGAACCTCTGCCTCTCATACTTTAGACCCTGAACAAGACCCTGAACTAATTCTACCACCCTGACACAATAAGTTAAACAAGCTCTCCTTCAAACGCTCCTAGGAGTTCTGGTTCACCATGAGTTTGCTGGGCAATCTGCAACTCCTACAAGTCCATTAGCATTACAATTAATGTCTCTCCCTTCTCTGTTCACGCCTAGGCTTAGGCCACATACACACATCAGACCATAGTCTTCCATGTAGTATGAGAGCCATACCTTCACAGTCTTTTCTTTGGAGCTGAACTCCCCATCAGAAAAAAAATCTTTGCAAGATGCTGCACACAAAGAATACTGTACAGACACAAAAGATCAGTATCTGCAAAAGATCTGTTCCTGCCAAAGATCCGTTCCTGCAAATTGCATTCATAGTTTATGATATCTGCAGATCATCATACACACCTTGTTTAACAGACATTCATCTGCAGATCAGACAATCATCTGCAGATCTGAAAATCCATCCTGGTGGATCTGATCTACAGATGAATGTCTGTTAAACAAGGTGTGTATGAGGATCTGCAGATATAGACTATGAATGCATTTTGCAGGAACGGATCTTTTGCAGGAACAGATCTTTTGAATGTCTACAGCATTTTTGTGACCAGCATCTTGCAAAGTTTTCTGTCTGATGGGGGAGGCGCTGTCAGAGGCGCTCTAGCTCATATATGACCTGCTACTGTGTTCTCCTATCTCAGAATTGCCTGATGAAGCGGGATGTGTGCCCGTGAAACGCGTTGCACCGTTTTTGGAGACTAATAAATATCTGTTTATACTGTTTACGGCCTGAATTCAGCCTGGTCATTTTATGTGAGGGTAGTGGTTCCACCACCCCCTCCTTTTACGTTTTTAACTCATTTTATCCTATTTTGGCGCCTCTATTTACCAATTACCACTCACACGAAGGGTAAGGCATGGAGCTGCAATCACATGGAGGGGGAGAGACATAGCCATAATCACTTGGAGGGGGTAGGGAACCACAGGCGCATGGAGGGGGAGAGACATAGCCATAATCACTTGGAGGGGGTAGGGAACCACAGGCGCATGGAGGCAAAGCGATGTAACCAGGCTCACACGAAGGGTGAGACATGGAGCTGCAATCACAGGGAGGCTGCCACAGGCACATGGAGGAGGAGAGACATAGCCATAATCACTTGGAGGGGGTAGGGAACCACAGGCACATGGAGGCAGAGCGATTTAACCATGCTCACACGAAGGTTGAGACATGGAGCTGCCATCACATGGAGGGGAAAGGCTGCCACAGGCACATGGAGGGGGAGAGACATAGCCACAGGTTGGGCATAGTAGAGGAAGGATAGCATGCCGGATCTGGAGTGGTAAGCTTGAAGACATGGGCAGAATCACTGTAGTTGTATCTAGTGTGCACAGTGCTATGCCATCTGCAGCATGAGACCGGCTCCTAGGGTGGGCTCTGGTCCTGGAACTTCCAAGGGGCCTCTGGGGTATATGGCTGTCACTATTCTGTACTTTAACTATACTGTACTTACCTGCAGTAAGAGCTGCACAATCGTAGTACATCCTCCAGAGGCATCCCACATCCTCCTGGAGACCACCCTTGGATGTCGGGATCTTCGGAAAGCTTGTGGACGTGCTCCCGTCCATGAACGAGCACAACTGCACTACGCAGGATGCCTCGCGCCAGAGGGTTGTCTCTACCTCTTCATACCTCTGCACATTCCACCAGAAGCTTATCTTCAACCTGACCAGCAGCATCAGGAGCTTCCATAACTACAATTTGCAAGGCTGCAAGCTGGTCTTCCTCTACTACCCTCCTGAGTCATTACATGGTGGATCCCACAGTGCTGACTGGTAAATTTGGAAAAAATGTCTTGTCTTCTGTACATAAATAATTTTCCTGGCAGTACCCACCCTTGTTATCTAATTTATTCTAGTTAAAGGCGCAGTAGCACGGTGCCGCTAGTATGGGCGTGCTCATGCGACTACTGCTAGGCCACACTGATGGAAGACGAGGTGTGTGCACATGAACTTGTGCACATGAACTTGACTAGCATATCAGAGACTTGCATATCTATCACGTGACCAAACTAATCACATGCTTCTCCATGAGTTCTCCTAGACATGACCATCACTACTGACTCACCCCCTGTTGCAGCTGTCTGATTCTCGAATGGACAGGGTCAACTTAGAAGCCTACAGTAGCATTTCCATGGCAAAACTAGTAGACCAGATCATGCAGGCCAACAAATACTCTTACCCCAAAGCACTACTAAATACAGCCAGGATATGCATCAGGAGCGCAGTTACCATGGGCCTCTGCACACAAGGGTCACGATAGGGACTTTTGTTGTTGTGTACTACCAGTGGAAGATCCTGCAGGCTGATGAATGGTACTGGGTCCACCATCGATCCAAAAATACAAGACTCAACGCAACCAATAGACACACTGGAGCTGAAGGCACTTTACATGACTCTGACAGTTGCCTGGTTGTTAATGCAGTCAGAAAACGCCACTCCTGTAGCGAACATAACTCAAGGAGGAACCAGAATTTGGAGAGCAATGATACAATACAATACAATAACATTTCTATAGCGCTTTTCTCCCATAGGACTCAAAGCGCTTAGGCTCTCTCAGATTCATTAGTTTGTAGTAGGATGAAGTATTCACACAACAAAAGTTATATTTCTGCAAATGCCAAACTGAACAGGTGGGTTTTTAGTTTGAATTTAACCTCCCTGGCATTCAATTTCCCCAGGATTTCTGTGCAAAAAGTGATAACATTTATTTTTAAAACTTTTTTTTTTCCTGTACCTTGCCAAAATGTGTCAAGCAAGGGTCTAGTATACAGTGCAGGAGAGTATTGATGTGTATGCACGTTTATACTGTTCACAGAATGTTTTTAAGGACGGATATATCTGTCCATACCGCTTAAACACTTCCAGAGATGGAGCTGTCCTGATCTGTTGAGGTAAGGAGTTCCAAAACGTAGGAGCAGCATGACAGAAGGCTCTGGGACCAAAAGTTTCCAAGTGGACTCTAGACTAGATTATTAGAACCTGTGGATCTGAGATTGCTAAGCAGCTACAACATTTCTTTCATGTATCCAGAGCCCAGATTATTTAGTGATTTAAATGTCAGTAGGCCGATCTTGAATAGGATCCTCCATTCTATAGGTAGCCAGTGAAGGGAGTGCAGGACTGGCGTTATGTGGCAGTGACGGAGTTGGTTGGTTAATAGTCTGGCATCAGTATTCTGTATCAGCTGTAGGCGGTACAAGTCCTTTTTTAGAAGGCCAGTATAGAGAGCATTGCAGTAGTCTAGTCGGGAGGTAATGAAGGCATGAACTAAGGTTGATAGATCTTCTGAGAGGATGAGGTGCTTGATTTTTGCGATGTTGCATGATGAAGCAAGCATCTTGCTTAGGGCAGAGAACACCAGCACTCACCACTTTTCAGTGGGGAACCATATAACAGACTTACTGAGGCATCAATGATTGTGACTTAGAGGAAATTGGTGATCATGTATATCTGTGACATGATAGAATAAACATGTCAACATATACTATCAATTCTACTTAGGACTTGCTTGTGTTAATTTCATTGCAAGGGTCTATAAACCAGTGCTTTATAAGGAGCACTCCTGCAGCGACAGCTCTCCTATAAACTAGAGTCAATAAAACCTCTGCAAATATATCAGGATAGTAATAAAAAGGTCAGTGAGTCAGAGCCGCTTTCAAAAATTTGTGGGCCCCATACCAGGCAAACATACTGGGCCCTCCTTACTGCCTCCCCCCCCCCCCCCCCCCCCCCCCCCCAAAAAAAAAAAAAAACAACAAGAACCGCAAAACAGTATTTCCCTGTAAAAGAAGTGTCAGTGTTATATAAATACATAATAACAATATGGTAAGACATTAGGCTATGACTATTGTAGGTATAGTGAGTTCCTCTGAGGACAGTCAGTGACATGACTATATACTCTGTAAAGTGCTGCAGAAAATGTCAGTGCTATATAAATACATAATAATAATAATATGGTAGGGCATTAGACTATTACTATGCTATGTAAATACTTATAATGATTAGGGTGTCATAGGGTGAGAGGGAAGTAAAAAGTTTAGAGCCCGGGGCTCATATGCAATTAACTTTTTCTCCTGAGTTATCTGCTTTAAAATAACAGCATTTTACAGTTGATATTAGAGGTAGTGAGCAATGCATATAGGTGCAAGCTAGCAGGATTCTGGATTTTCTACTATATGCTGCTGTCGGAGTGCATCTCAACATACGTGTGTAGAAGCTCTGAACTGTTCTGTGGTCTGACCTGTTGCTCAGCTATTAGAAAAACAATTAGCTTATAACCAACACAGAATGTTCCTTTTGTTTACTCAAGATAAATTGGTCTGGATAGCAAGTGAATTAATGAGCTGATAAGGGAGGAATTTAGCTCTATGACTGAAACAAAATGCACACAATTTGAGTACCTTAGTGTGGAATTCCTGAACTCTGTAGCTGCTTTTCCTGTTCAGTGCACACTGCTGGAGCCTGGAAACAATGTATGTTATTCAACTGGGAGGCGGACGCCCCACCAGTCGGGCCCCTCACAGGGCTACTGGCTGTGATGCCCTGATGGCGACTGCAGGCAATATTGATTTGTACCTAGGAGCAGAACATCATTAAACACACACACTGGTTCTCTAAACCCGAAGCTAAATGCTGAACTCTGGTCCCTTGTAAGCCTTTGGGAGGGTCCTCCTCCTTGTGTCTCCTACCTGATCACACACCTCCATCAACGTACACCCATCCTATGGATCAGAGTTAACTTAACTTGCCTAATCTTCATGCACCCAGCTGCATGCTGCTTGATCTGGTTTTCATGTATTCCTGTATTCTCTTATTGCTATATGTCACTCCTAAATATTGTCTGTAACCTTAACTAATGTCCAGCGCTGCGTAATATGTTGGTGCTGTATAAATGCAATAAATAAATATAATAATTGCTCAGTATAGAAGCTAAGCAAACAGCTGTTTTCAACCTTTGAAATGGAAATATCAGGGACATCAGGAAGGTTTGGATAGTTCTAAAATACAATTGTTTTTTCTGCTATGTTTATTTTCACTTCAGGTTTTCTTTCAATGAAAAAAAACTTTTTAATTCAGTGAAAAAAAAACTGTTTATCTCGACATATGTAACTGAATATCATTTCATTTTTAACCATATGTTCTGTAAATAAAATACACCCATTTTCCCACTCCTTTCTCCCTGCATGTCTTTTATGAGCAGATTCAGTAATAACAAAACATACAAAAATGACTTTTCTGTATCACTATCACTTTGGATTATTACTGTATCACTTTGGATTATTATGGCTCTGTACAAATTAACAAGGTGACACATCATTGCATTCCAGTGGTTCTGGAGGTGTGTTTAGCTTCTAAGGGTACAATGGTAAATTTGCATATATTCAGCAGTGTTGCTCTGGGAGACATCTCAAGCTCACTCCAACCTGAATTATCGCAAATTCTTTCTGTTTTAGGAAAGCAAACTTTTGTTTTTCTGTATCACTATCACAGCTAAAACGGCTGTACTTTTTTCTTTCAACCACTAGATGGTGCTATGCTCATAGAAGCCTTGTGTATGTAGCGCTCGAATGTGAATTGGCATGCAGATGAACTATCTCCTTTATGTCCAGGTACTGCTGTGGTTCAAGCAACTAACAACTTTTCTATTTCGGGATTGGACACATCAAACTAGGTACACTTTTTTTTCCAGAACTTTCATAATTTGGTTCTTTTGGTTTCTCTGCTGCTTGATGCTGTTTTTTCTGTTTTATAACGAGCCAGGAAATATTGATTTGTACCTAGGAGCAGAATAGCATTAGGTAGGCTGTAATAATAATAAAAAAAAATAATACCAGTCACCCCTATGAAGAAGTTATATTAAAAAAAACTATTACCATTGCCAATATGGAGCAGAATAACCAGAATGTCATTACATCATTATTGTGTATTTCTTTATCCCCAACATCTTCCACAGCGCTTTTAATAGTGTGACTATAGTGCTATCGTTCATTCAGGGGAACTTACGAAGGTGGCCATTAACAAAACAATCCCACGGTCGATCGATGGTTTCCGTTCAGTGGTAATGATCGATCAGATATGATTGTTCCTGCCCACTAACAGTGGAAAACCGCTAATAAATTGAGTCAGATTAATAGAAACAATCTGTTTTTTTTTTTTTTATCGATCCCATCAATCTGATTGAATTGTTTAGCGGGTTTTCAGCTGTTAGTGGGCCAAACCGATCGTTGCTGATTGGAAACATTAACCTATATGTATGTTTTTGATATCTATGAGGAAACCAGGGTATCCAGAGGAAACGCATGCAAACAAGGGCAAAACACCATACTAATACACATACGCTAATACACACCATGCCAATACACTGTCTCCCTCAGTGCAAGTTGGGTGGCTCGGGGCGGCGGAACACTAGCTCGGTAGTGGGTCGTTTACGCAACTGATAAGTCCCTCCCCTTATGCTTTTGGCAGTGGATATGAATGTTGTATTATTGTGGCAATGTTTGTGTAGTTTGCGCAAAAGGTGGATCAGCGCAACACCAGGCCGCCTCCGAATGGCCTCCATCAGAGATGCGATGAGCCCCCCCAGGAACTACAAACGCACCTTGAACCCAAACAGAAGCTCTGAATATACACCAAAAGCATGGCTGTTAAGTGGGAGCAGCTGACAAAAACTAATTACATTAGTACATAGCAAGGAAATGAGCAGCGCTACTTAAAAACAGACTAGTGCCTACCTGCAAAAGAGTGCAAGCCTCACTTGTGGGGTCGTATACACACCGAGCATACACATGACCTGTCTACCACTGGAGGATGTTAGTTTCCTGTAACAGCTTGCATGCAACCTATTAAGTACTCGTCCCTCCCACTGCGAAGAAGTCAATCCTCCATGGGAGGGGCCTAACACTAACTAAATCCTAACCTATGTATATGCATAGCCTGGGTGCGGCTAATCAAATAAAATTGAAAATTGCGCAAAAGGTGGAGCAGCGCAACACCAGGCCGCCTCCGAATGGCCTGCATCAGAGATGCGCTGAGCCCCCCCAGGAACGACAAACGCACCTTGAACCCAAACAGAAGCTCTGCATATACACCAAAAGCATGGCTGTTAAGTGGGAGCAGCTGTTTGTAGTTCCTGGGGGGGCTCAGCGCATCTCTGATGGAGGCCATTCGGAGGCGGCCTGGTGTTGCGCTGATCCACCTTTTGCGCAATTTTCGATTTTATTTGATTAGCCGCACCCAGGCTATGCATATACATAGGTTAGGATTTAGTTAGTGTTAGGCCCCTCCCATGGAGGATCGACTTCTTCGCAGTGGGAGGGACGAGTACTTAATAGGTTGCATGCAAGCTGTTACAGGAAACTAACATCCTCCTCCAGTAGTAGACAGGTCATGTGTATGCTCGGTGTGTATTATATCCCACAAGTGGGGCTTGCACTCTTGCAGGTAGGCACTTGCCTGTTTTTAAGTAGCGCTGTTCATTTCCTTGCTATGTACTAATGTTTCTGTAGTCTCTGAGGAAGCGAGTTAACCTGGCGAAACGGCAGTCAGGCCGCTCACACAACTGCATGTGTCCGTTTGTGATGGGGAAGAAATTAAGTGGTGAAAACTTTGAGCTTATCTGGTGCCCGGAACTTGTTGTTTTTCCTGAAAAACTTATACACATATGTATATCTACCAGATTTGCCACAGTGCTCTATAAAGAACATACAAAACTTCACATCACTTCCTCACTGTATGTTGCTTGCTGTCTAATGGCTTAGGCATTATCTAGGCTGAATCTGGGGGAAGCCAGCTATCCTACCAGTATGTCTATGGGATGAGAGCTATAACGGGAACACTGAAAAGAAACCTAGGTCAATAAAAGTTGAACCTGGGACTGAAGAGTTGCAATAACGCTAACTATTTAACCACTGTGCTATGCAGATAACACAAACTTCTACAAATAGAGCATGGATTATATTTGTATAAAACCAGATTAGCTTTCCTAATAGGCATTGAATAAGAAAAGTAACTTTCCGCAGACAGAGGCGCTTTGGCAACTTGATTGACCATTAGCTGTGTTCTCCATAATTCAATTGCCTGATGACGCGGGATGTTGGCCCGTAAAACCCGTTGCATCATATCTGGAGAATTGTTTTAAATAAATTATATAGTTGTATTTCTAACGGCTTAATCTGCCTGGTCATTTATATACCTAATGCAGGTGAATCCACCCACTTCCTTCCTTTTAAACTGTTTTTAACCAATTTTATCCTGTGTTGGCGCCTCTGTTATCCTTGTTTACCACTGATCTAGTCCACCCTTGGTGGAGGGGTGTATCCCCGTTTCCTCCTTTCTACAGAGAGCAACTTTTTAGACCTGAGTGGGGTCAGGTGATAATTCTCCCCACCTGCCTTTCCAGTGGTCGCCTGTGTGGTGACCCACACTTGTGAGTATAATCTCATTTATTTTACATATCCAGATCTACTAAGAATACACTAGATTGGGCTCTCTTGTTTTCTAAACTTTCCGCAGAGTTATCCTTTACAGGTGTCACAGTACCTTCCTTGGCATATCTCCCCTTTCTCTTGTTATACCGTAGTGTGCACAATGGTGTGTGGTGTCATGACCAGTCTTGCATGCTCTCAATTGTGATTACATGTGTACGT
This sequence comes from Hyperolius riggenbachi, assembly GCF_040937935.1. Classification (NCBI taxonomy): domain Eukaryota; kingdom Metazoa; phylum Chordata; class Amphibia; order Anura; family Hyperoliidae; genus Hyperolius; species Hyperolius riggenbachi. The sequence continues at coordinate 77,108,250 of NC_090653.1, forward strand.
ATGTTGGCATGCGTCTGTTCAAAGTGATATCTGGCAAATTAGTAATAGTATATAAATCTCCATTTCCTAGCAACAGCCAGTGGTGGGTAACCTTGCTAACCATATAGTTGCTGGAACCTGCTGAAAAGCTTGTGTTTTTTTCTGTGTTGTTGCTAACTTTGTCCTGTTAACTTTGATTTCATCTCCTGGTCCTAGTTTCACCCTCTGCAGGCTTTTTTTTTTTTTTTACAGTACTTGCCTGCTTCTACCATAACCATTCACTTAATGCCTGACCATACCTGCCTCCAGCCCCAACCTTCTGTTTGTATCACTGCTATGATGGGTTCCTACAACACCCTCTGCCATACAGCCACCACAACTTCAGTCCTGCCCCATCACACGTCCAGCTGTACCAAAACCACACATGCAATATTATCCCTACAACATCCTCAGCCTCATTAGATGGATGCTATCACTCAATTGGCAGTGGGTCGGGAGCGCGTCTGCAAAGTGTTGACAGTGGAGCTTACACTCGCCTGCTAGCATGTGTCTTTTCTCCATTGCTGCACAGGAAGCTCCTCCCTTTTTCTCTCCATTGCCGTGTTCCATGACAAACCCTAGAGGCCGAACACTAGAGGCATGGTAGCACGTACCGTATGTGACCATGTGCACACTGGGTCTCTAGTCTTCAGCCTTTAGTGTTTGTCATGGAACACAGGCAGCGAGGTGCGGCCCATGTGCTGATGGAGAGAAGACACATAGTGGCTGACAGGTGAGTATAAGCTCTGCTTCCAACACTCTAAACCAGGGGGGGAGGGGGGCTACAGAGATGGGTGGGGGGCAGTCTGGCAGACATAGCACTGCTCCACAGATTTTCAGTATTAAAAATCTTTGTACAGTAGGTTGAAGGATTTGATCCCTTTCAGATCAGACTTGATCTGAGAGGGATCGATCTGATAGTCGAATCTGGTGGCCACCTTTAGGGAAGGTCGAAGGAGAGGAGTTTACAAAAGAATTGTGCTAATAGGTTTTAAATTAGAGGCTGAACTTCAATTTTATCACAATATAAACTCTATTTTTAGTACATAAATATGTTAATTTAGACAGATGTGTACTTTAGACATAAAAGAGGGACAGCTGAAGAAGAAAGAGAGCCAGGGGGATTCAGTTTGAAGTGGGACTGTAAGCCAAGCGTCAACACACCCTCCGATTCTTGGATTTGAAGGAAGTGTGTGAATAGATTCTTAGCACGTTTTACATAATCCTGTATCCTTCCAGCAAGCCGTCATCTGCTTTTCATGAAATCTCATCTCATCATTTTATCATCCCTGTATAAGTTAATGTTTCACTTTGCCTCTCCATAATGAATTTACAGTTCTCTCATCACACTTGGGCTCGGTTCCCATCTGCTGTCAGACCATGTGTGTTTAGTGTAGTGTCCTCTCTGATGCTCTGCTGTGGTCTTGCTGGAACCCAGGGCGGATGTGTTACCCCCATGGGCTGTATGGAGAAGACATCCGCCTGCTCAGGTTTATCGCGGATGGCACAGAAGTGCAGCCCACTTACCACAACAGATCCAATAGATTCGTTACAGACTGACAAGTGTGAACAGCAGTTTTGCTGTGAGCTGAGAACGGCGGGGCCACCGCTAGCTACCAGCGAAGCAAGTGGTGGCCTGGGGCCTCACTGGGCTTCCCCCCCTATGTTTACCTCCCTTCTCCCCATTCAGACCTGCAGATCAAGGCGGCGAGTGGGGACACACCTGCAGATCAGCGCGGGACACCTTCCTATCTATACTGGGGGCACCTTCCTTCCTACACCGGGGACATTTTACTACCGATACTGGGGATACCTTACTACCTATACTGGGGATACCTTACTACCTATACTGGGGACACCTTACTACCTATACTGGGGGCACCTTACTACCTACACTTGGGTCATTTTACTACCTATACTGGGGATACCTTACTACCTATACTGGGGACACCTTACTACCTATACTGGGGGCACCTTCCTTCCTACACTGGGGACATTTTACTACCTATACTGGGGATACCTTACTACCTATACTGGGGGCACCTTACTACCTACAATGGGGGCACCTTACCACTTATACTGGGGGCACCTTACTACCTATACTGGGGTCACCTTACTACCTATATTGGGGCTCCTTACTTCCTATGCTGGGGGCACCTATATCAGGCTACCTATACTGGGGGCACATCTGGCCACCAATCCTAGGTAAGGGGGCAGTCTACTTCCCAGGCTCTTTTAGCTGGGTTCTCTACCCAGCTAATTTTGGTGAGCACCCGGCTGTCATCAGCTTGCCTCCTCATCCTCTTCTTATACTGTAAGCAGAGTTGCACAGAACAGTGCTGCCCCTGCATTTCTCTGTCGTGTCCCACCTGGCCACTTTTTCCTGCCACCCTACTGGAAAAAAATTCTGGGGAAAACACTGAGGGGCTTAAACTTATGGGACATCTGGTCACCTATACTGGGGGTGGAGTCGGTACCTACATCTGGCTATAGCTGGCTACACATCTTGTCATGGCCACACCCACTTTTCATTGTGGCACTGCTTCATTCAGAGGCGGGGCAGCGCCATTTTTTTTTCTTTTTGGCGGTGGCGCCGCTTCCTTCGGGGGATGCTTGGGGCTGCAAAAACATTAGCTGCACCCCTGGAGAATGGACAAAAAATGTCCGTTCTCAGCTCAAATGGAAACACAGGCTTTTTCTATTTTCACAATAGTTACATATAGTGATGGAAAAACAATTCCTGGCAAATACATTTTACCATAAACCGTGTCATTTATTGAAATGTTACACTACCTTTGTAACTGAAATGCTTCTTTACATTATGAGCTGTGAATGGCCATATGATAAACTTACCCTTTAAGAGGATGACGTTAGGAGATAAAAATCGCCTGTGGAGGTAAGACCTCTGTGGAACCATGACTGGAAGGTCTGTCTTTCCCGCTAGACATTGAGGGCAGGTTCACACTTTTACGAATTGCAAACGCTGTAGTGAGTATGGTCACGTAGAGATGCATTGTAACAGTGCTTTGCTGGTGATTGCCGGTGGTCAGAAAATCGCTGAACTGTTCCTGAAAAGCGCTCCAGTGTGAACTAGGTCTCAAAGGTTCTGCAGAGAGCTATTTATTCTCATAAACATAAATGATATCAGGCTGTGTTTTGCCTGGACAGGTGTCATAACTTCCATGCTTCTTGCTGGGCTGGGCACATGCTCCTTCATACATGTGTGCGCAATGTATATATTTTGTGATGCAACGCACCACTGTGAATGTAGCCAAAAAGTGGGCACATTTTTTTGTGTTCGATTGTACCCCAATTCAAACAACAAACAAACAAACACAGAACATTTATATCGCGCTTTTCTCCTGGCGGACTCAAAGCGCCAGAGCTGCAGCCACTAGGACGCACTCTATAGGCAGTAGCAGTGTTAGGGAGACTTGCCCAAGGTCTCCTACTGAATAGCTGGCTTACTGAACAGGCAGAGCCGAGATTCAAATCCAGGTCTCCTGTGTCAGAGGCAGAGCCCTTAACCATTACACTATCCAGCCACAATTCAATTAAAACAATTGGTTGTACCGAAAAATGTAAAGATTTTTCTTTTGTTTCCGAAATGTCCCGTTTTTTCTTGATTGTTTTTGAGATTAGACATGTTGAAAAATTCTGCCCAACTTCACCAATAATTGTATAGTGTCAAATTGTATTCAAGCAGAACTATTATTATTTAGTATTTATATAGCGCCGACATTTTCCGCAGTGCTGTACACAGTATATTATTTTGTAACTTATCTTACCTGTCTCTCAGAGAGGCTCACAGTGTAATCCCTACCACAGTCCTATGTCTATGTATATATCATGTATTGTATCTTGCTGCCCAGAATAACTTGTATACTATGTAACTACAGTATTCAGTACGTATCAAAACTGTTGTTTGTATTAACAATAAAAAGGATACAATTATGAAAGAGTGTGTATATGTATTAATTATTAATGAAGAGCATGTTACGGTATGTACTGTAAAAATACCGTATATACTCGAGTATAGGCCGAGATTTTAGGACCAAAAAAGTGGTCCAAAAGTGGGGGTCTCGGCTTATACTCGAGTCCCCCCCATGCATGGCATGAAATAAGTGTCCACCTAAGTGCCCCCGAATGCAGGGAATCTGTGTTACCCGGTGCGGCTGCAATGTTTGTGAGCGACGCCTGCATCTTCCGCTCCCCCTCGAGATTCCCTCCCCCTGCACCAGAGCAGAGCACACTGTGTTCACTCGCCTGTCTACGGTGACTGCAAGGATGCGGCTACAATGTACCCGAGCGGCGGCATCATCTCCCACTCCCCCCGAGTGTCTCCCCATCCCTATCCGAGCGGAGCGCCGTATGCCGGCTGCAGATGAAGAGCAGCGCACAGCGCCCCCCTCTCCGGTCCACGCCGCTTGTCCGAATCCCATCTCCATGCCGTATTTAATTATGCGCGACAGTGCATGACGGCACAGAGATGAGACTCCGACAGGCGGCACGGACCAGCGAGGGAACACCGTGCACCACTCCTCATCCAGCACCAACACACAACCCTCCGCTCCCACAAGGGAGGAGAGACCCGGGGAGTGAGCAGAAGATGGAAGCGCCGCTCACATAGGTTCTAGCCGCATCATTACCATCACCGTGAACCGGTGAGCGAACGATGTGCACTACTCTTCTTATTTCCGCTCTGGCCGAGGGAGGGAGGGGGGGAGCGGCAGATGCAAGTGCTTTTCACACACATTGCAGCCATATCATTACTGTATTCCACCCGCACATAACTGATGAGGCACCGGAGGGGCACAGATGCAGTGCACTCAGGAGCACCTAGGAGACATGGCTGTATGTCACGCATGGTGGGGGGGCAACTCGGGGTACATGATTGTCACGTGTCGCTCATATAATACTGGCAGCATATGGTGGAGGGGGCACTTGGGAGACACAGATGTCACTTACATGCAGTATGGCATACTGTATCTACTCATGAGGTGAAGAGGTTTTTACAGTGTGAAGTGCTCTGTAAAATGTTTGCATGGTATTTTCTGTAATGACCTGTTCTGAGGTGACTGTCGCTGTCATCAGTTGCATATGTTTACTTGCCATAGTGTTGGCCTTTATAAAGCAGTTAACCCATTTAGAGATTCTGAGTGGTTTGTGGTTTTATAGTTACTATTATTGCAGTCTGCTGATTTTATTCTGCTGTGAGTGGTGTTGTGGCATTTCCTACCCCGGCTTATACTCTGGTCAGTCAATTATTCCAGTTTTTTAGGTTGAAAGTTGGGAGGTCGGCTTATACTCGGGTATATACGGTAATATGTATAGAATTGTGGGTTTGTTTTGTACAATTGTCATAATATGTAACTGTATTGTACTTGGTTTATTTATGTAATTAGTAAACAGAAATCATTGAGTGTTTGTAGCACAATAAAGTGTGGTAAATGCAGTTATACGGTAAGTTGCATTATCGTGTTCTGTGGTAATTGTAATGCTAAACATCATAGAATAATAGCACAAGATATTGATAAATGTACAGAGATATATGAGGATAAATGTCATAGTGGTAAATGTAATTCTATGAAAAGGATCAAAAGTTGATTATTGAGTGAAAGGTTGCCATGCAGGAGGGTTTTCTATCCAACCAACTTTTCAACAATTACTATCTTTTTTTCCCAAAATTGTGAAATTCTCAAACACGTGTGTGTTAAATCTAACGTTTTCTTTGAAATTTCCAATAAGTGAAAAAATTGGATTGTATTGGTTGAATTGAATCAAAATAAAACATTTTTAATGCGTGTTGCCCCCTTAAAGTGTACCTAAGACGAAGGCTTCCTTAAAGAGAAACTCCGACCAAGACTTGAACTTTATCCCATTCAGTAGCTGATACCCCCTTTTACATGAGAAATCTATTCCTTTTCACAAACAGACCATCAGGGGGCGCTGTATGACTGATATTGTGGTGAACCCCCTCCCACAAGACACTCTGAGGACCGTGGTACTCGTGGCAGTTTCCTGTCTGTGAACCTTGTTGCATTGTGGGAATTAGCTGTTTACAGCTGTTTCCAACTGCCAAAAAAGCATGCAGCAGCTACATCACCTGCCAACAGTAAATGTCACCATGTGATAAATGTCAGAATGTAAATCAGGGATTTAAAAGAGTTTACAATGGGCAAACACTGACTAAATCATTTATACATAATTGTAAAAATGAAGCACTTTTTTTATTACATTATTTTTACTGGAGTTCCTCTTTAAGGAAGCCCCCGTTAAATATGGAACCTGAGACGAGAAGTGTGTTGTTTTTAAGTGTCAGTTTTATGTGTGCTTGTGTATGTTCACTTTTTAAGTGCATCTCTAGCTATAGTAATGTGTAACCCCATTTCTAAAGAATAAGTTGGGACGTTGTGTAAAATGCAAATAAAAACAGAATACAATGTTCTGGAAATCATGTGAACCCTATATTTAACTGAAAATAGTGCAAAGACAACAAAAATAAATGTTGAAACTGAGAAATATTATTGTTTTTGGAAATCATTTTGAATTTGATGCCAGCAACACATTTTAAAAAAGTTGGGGAAGCAGAATGTTTACCACTATGTGTTGCATCACCATTCCTAGTAACAGCGCTTCATAAACATTCAGGAACTGAGGAGAGCAATCGTAACTTACAAAGGGAGATGTTGTCCCATTGTTGCCTGATATCAGATTTTAGCTCTTTGTTGTACCTTTTATTTCATAATGCACCAGGAGCCCTATGCAATTCAGTTTTGCACCTTAGTTTTCTCCTAGGAGATAATTTTTCATCTTCAAATTATTTACTTTTTAGCAATGGAAAAAGTACCAAGAAATAAGTTAAAAAAAAGTACTGTCAAAATTATTTTGCGCATTTGTTTGCTTGCTGGTAGTGTAAAAGGCAATTTATTTACAAGTTGTGAGAATATAACCGGGGAGAAAACCCGGGTGAAAAAAGTTAATTGCATATGGGCCCATTTTTCTGCTAAGTTTTCTCCTAGGTGATAATTTCTCATCTGCTTTTTAAAATACCGTATATACTCGCATATAAGCCGACCCGCATATAAGCCGACCCCCCCACTTTTACTTAACAAACCAGTAAAAAATGATTGACCCCCATATAAGCCGGGGGTAGGAAATGCTGACCGCCTTATTCCCCTAGTGTGTCCCAGTATCGCTAGTATAGTGCCCAGTATAGCTAGTATAGTGCCCAGTATAGCTAGTATAGTGCCCAGTACAGCTAGTATAGTGCCCCAGTACAGCTAGTATAGTGCCCCAGTATAGCTAGTATAGTATAGCTAGTATAGTGCCCAGTATAGCTAGTATAGTGCCCCAGTATAGCTAGTATAGTGTCCATTATAGCTAGTATAGTGCCCAGTGTAGCTAGTATAGTGCCCCAGTATAGCTAGTATAGTGCCCATTATAGCTAGTATAGTGCCCATTATAGCTAGTATAGTGCCCATTATAGCTAGTATAGTGCCCAGTGCAGCTAGTATAGTGCCCCAGTATAGCTAGTATAGTGCCCAGTATAGCTAGTATAGTGCCCCAGTATAGCTAGTATAGTGTCCATTATAGCTAGTATAGGGCCCAGTGTAGCTAGTATAGTGCCCCAGTATAGCTAGTATAGTGCCCATTATAGCTAGTATAGTGCCCATTATAGCTAGTATAGTGCCCAGTGCAGCTAGTATAGTGCCCCAGTATAGCTAGTATAGTGCCCATTATAGCTAGTATAGTGCCCAGTGTAGCTAGTATAGTGCCCATTATAGCTAGTATAGTGCCCCAGTATAGCTAGTATAGTGCCCCAGTATCGCTAGTATAGTGCCCCAGTATCGCTAGTATAGTGCCCCAGTATCGCTAGGTAGTGCCCCAGTGCCCCCCCGCCTCCCCTCTCCCCCGCAGGCCGCCGCTGCTTTTACCTTAGCAGGCGCCGCTTCTTCTATTCCCCTCCTCTCTGGCTCCGTAGGACAGCAGCACTCTTCACGGTGGCTGCTGTGATCAGACAGGAAGCAGCGAAGAGCGCGGCTTCCTGTAGCGGCGGTTGCTATGGGAACCGCTCTCTCTCTCTACTGCAGCCGCCGTGAAGAGCGCTGCAGTGATTTACGGAGCCGGACAGGAGGGGAATAGAAGAAGCGGCGCCGGGCAGGTAATTGCAGCGGTAGCGTCGGCCGCGGGGGGGGGGTTGACAGTGCGGGGGGCTCGGACCACCATCACCAGCACCAGACTCGCATACAAGCCGTCCCCCCAACTTTTGACCCCCTTTTTGGGGGTCAAAAATTCGGCTTGTATGCGAGTATATACGGTAACTTTTCAGCATTTCACAATTAAAAAAGTACCAAAAGTAAAACGCAGATAAAGAACTTTTAAATAGGTTTTGTGTATTTTCTTGCTTGATGGGGGCTTAAAAGGCATTTTATTGACAAGTTTAAAATTATCTCCTAGGAGAAAACTCGGGTGAAAAAGTGAATTGCATATGGACCATGGACCCTTAGGCTTTGTTCACATTGCGTTGCCCGACGGTTTTCTTAAGCGCTTTACTAAGCACATTTGCAGAGCGATTGCGGTTTTTCATTCCTGACGTCAGTCAGGAAGTGAACTCTTTGATCCGGAAAAGAATAAATACAATGTATTTATTCTTAAAAACGCAAATGCAATCGCTGCACAAAGCGATTTTGTGAGCGATTGGCTGTTTCCTATACCTTCCATTGAGACGTAATTGCCTCCAAAATGGCCCAAGCACCGCTTATCTGAGCGGATCGGCAACAAACCGCTCAGACGAGAACTCTCTAATAGGGAATCATGGCACAAGCGCTCTCAGGGCGATTTTGAAAATCGCTAGCGCTTAAAAATTGTCAAAAACGCCCCTAGTGTAAACAAGCCCTCAGGCAGCCTTTAGACTTATCCCTGCAATTTTGGCCACATTTTTTGCGCATTTTTCACTTTTTTTCCTGCTTTGTGTATGCAATTTTTTAGTATTGTGACTTTTCGTACATGCCAATGAAGTTCATTTACATGAAAATGTATGTAATTAACTTAAAATTTGTATGCAAATTTTCATACACCGAATGCAAATTTTCTGCATTCCCATTAACTCACTACATTGGATTTACACCTTGGATGTGAAAAAAAGTAGTCCTGCATTAAAAAAAAAAAAAAAAAATGTAAAAAAAGTGCACAATTTTTTTTTTATTTCAATGCAATGCCACTGCAATACATTCAATATGCGATGAACGCAAAACCGCTATCATGCACGATGCACAGGAATTCTGTTAAGTGTGAAAGGGGCTTTACTGTTTTCCTGTTGTAATACACATACAATATGATTTGTAATTGTCTTGTTAAAGCAAACTTTAAGCAAGGGAACTCGATTCAGGTTTGGTACATACTGTACCTATATAGAGGGGAGGCTCTGAATACCATAGAGCCTTACCAATCCTCACTCCATGCCGTCAATCGGGCGGCCATCACCCGCTGGTTATATGGCAGGTTATATGGCTGATTATATGGCCAGCTGGGTCTTCCATACTCCTAGGGCAGCCTTCAGAAGTACTCACGTCGACGAGTACTTCTTAAGACGAGCGCACCTGGACTGTGCATGCGCAAGCCTGGACTCAAGTGTGCACAGTACGCATGCGCTCGTCTTTGGAAGTACCCGGGGACACAAATTCTTCCGAAGGCTGCTTGACCAGTGCCAACGAGATATACGACCTGCAGGTTGAATAACTTGGGGATGGCAATGAGGGATGGCATAAGAACAACGGGATGAACCGAGAAACGCGAAGGCTCTATGGTATTCACAGCCTTCCCTCTACTTGAGTATTTATCTAATATGAAGCAAGTTTCCTCACTGGAAAATATTTTGTATGTCTGGTAGCATTATATTTTGCTCCAAAACCTCCAAAATTGTTCAGCATTGATGGTGCCTTCTCAGATGTACAAGTCTCTATGCCAGGTATACCACAAAGTATTTTAGTTTGTCAGAGCACAGGCAGGACAGTTTTGTACTTTGCCTCAGATTATCTTGAAAGAGTCTTGGCCCAGAGAAGGTAGTGGTGTTTCTGGGTCATGTTCATATACTTGTATAGTTTCTTCTGTGCATGGTACAGTTTTAAAGTGAGTTTTTACTCATGTAGTTGTTTTATAAAATAATTCAGTGTAGTCTATGGAAACCCTATGTCTGCCAGCATCTATTAGGGTATACAGGGAGTCCCACATTTACGAAGGCCCAAGATACAAATTACTTCCCGATACACGTGGCCCATAGATCCTGTCTTGTTCCGGGCTCCCCTTGTGTCACTTTCTGTCCCATCCTGCGCTCCCCCATCTAACAGTATAGCGCAGCTGGAAGCTGCTCACCTCCCTGCTGGAGTCAAGTACTGCATGACCTTCCCCTCACCCTCACTGCTCACTCTGGTGCAGGCATTTCCTATTGCATGAGGTGTAATTGCATGCAAAATGCAGTGGATGATGATGACGCTAGAGTTAGCAGTGTGTGGAGAGGATGGTTGCACAGCGCTGAACTCCGGCAGGGAGGTAAATAGCTTCCAGACGCATTATTTAGCTTCCAGCTGCACTATACCCTGGGCTTGGGGAGCTCAAGAGAATGGAAGGTGGCACAAAGGGGGACAGAGGGACACGTTGGATGCACGGTGGATGCACAAAAGTGGGACAGAGGGACACAGTGGGCACACTAAGTGGGGACAGAGGAGGCACAAACGGGGACAGAGGGATACAGTGGAGGCACAAAGGGGGACAGCGGGTCACAGTGGAGACACAAAGAGGGACAGAAGGTCACAGTGAAGCCACAAAGGGGGACACAGTGGAGGAGGCACAAAGGGGGACAGAGATGTTAGAGATTTAAAGGGGCACTATGGCGAAAAATTGTAAAATTTAAAATATGTGCAAACATAGACAAAAAAAGTACGAAGAAAATCTTAAAATTTAAAACACGTACAAATAAGAAGTACATTTCTTCTAGAGTAAAATGTGCCATAAGTAACTTTTCTCCTATGTTGCTTACAGTAGGTAGTAGAAATCTGACAGAAGCGACAGGTTTTGGACTAGTCCATATCTTCACAGGGGATTCTCAGCAAGGCTTTTATTCTTTATAAAGATATTCCCTAAAAAGTATTTAAACAATGATTCTGGCCAACTTGCCTGCTCATTACACAGTTTTTTGGCAGTTGGACAGAGCAACTGCCATTCACTAAGTGCTTTTAAATAAATAAATCCCTGAGAATCCCCCCATGAAGAGATGGACTAGTCCAAATTCTGTCACTTCTGTCAGATTTCTACTACCTACTGTAAGTGACAGCAACATAGGAGAAAAGTAATTTATGGCTCATTTTACTCTGAAAAAAACACACTTCTTATTTGTTTGTTTGCACATATTTTAAATTTTACAATTTTTCGCCATAGTGGCCCTTTAACAACACTATTACCTGAAACTACAGTATAGTAAAACAACCTCAAGTATGTCTGTATTCTCTCTGCTCTAAGTAAGCTGCATTTCCTGATGGTGGTGTATGATATATCTCTGCATTATTATTTTTAGTAAAGAGTTCTAGCTTATTATACTGGGTGCCCATCTGCGTGTACAGAACACTCTGCTTCATCAAGAGGCACACAGTAGAGGCATAAAGTAGGACAGATGGACACAGTGGAGGTACAGAGGGGGACAGAGGGAAATAGTGGAGGCAGTAAAGGTAAGAATGAACCTACAGTCCTTATCTCGTTCGTTAATCGTGACTACCTGTATTTAAATTCCAGGCATTATTTTCACTGTTTTAATAGTTACTAGCATGACTATAAAACTATGTACGGGACATTGAGAGGTGTCCTCACACACATTTTTTTTCTCTGCCCTTAAAGAGGATCTGTAACGTCAAAACGTCCCCTGGGGGGTACTCACCACGGGTGGGGGAAGCCTCCGGATCCTAATGAGGCTTCCCACGCCGTCCTCGGTCCCTCAGGGGTCTCGCTGCAGCCCTCCGTACAGCGGCGACGTAAATATTTACCTTCCCGGCTCCTGCGCAGGCGCTCTGGTGGCTGTCGGCTCCGAAGTAGGCGGAAATACCCGATCGCCGTCAGGTCGGCTCTACTGCGCAGGTGCAAGTCTCCGGCGCCTGCGCAGTAGAGCGGACCCGACAGAGATCGGGTATTTCCGTCTATTTCCGTGCCGAAAGCAGCCACAGCGCCCCCGCTGGAGCCTGCAAAGGTAAATATTGATTTGACAGTCAAGTCTGTCGCCGGCTGTTCGGAGGGCTGCAGCGAGACCTCCGTGGGACAGAGGATGGCGTGGGAAGCCTCATTAGAATCCGGAGGCTTCCCCCACCCGAGGTGAGTACCCCCCAGGGAATGTTTCTGATGTTACAGATTCTCTTTAAAGTGGATCCGAGATGAACTTTTACTCAGTGCATAATTGTTTGTTTCCTATTGTTTATAGGGCATTCCTCAAGCCAAATACTTTTTTTGTTTTAATACTCTAATTCCCTATAAACTAAACAAGCCTCACCCACAGCCTTTCAGAGAGCCTTGGCATTTTCAGACAGTAGCAAGGGCTCATGGGAGCTCAGTCTGGGTAGGAGGAGGGGGAGGTATTACTAGCCAGAGATTTCAGAGGCAGAGGGGAGGAGGGAGGAGGAGGGGGGTTTAGGCTGAGTGCTGAAGATGCAGATCAGCTTACCTATGTGTAATGTTTACAAACAACATGGCTGCTGTCATTGTATCACAGGAAGAAATAATCATATTCTATTGAAGCTGTTTGCAGCTAGATTTGCTGTGTAAACTATCTAAACTTTAGATAAGATATATAGACAAGTTACTTGTTATAGTTAGTTTTTTTATCTCGGATCCGCTTTAAGCTGCATTTCTGCACTGAAAAAAACACATCTGGCAGGTGGTGGCGAATGCTGAATATGGTCAAATACTGCATGTACTTTACAAGTAAATAAAATACCCCCAGTGAAAACATACAACAAATCAGAATCAATTTCATAATACTTTGTAAACGGTTGATTTTTCATGCATGATCCCTCTGTGTATGCTACACCTACAGCAGCAATGCACTCCACTCTCTACATTTTTCACTGAATATGCACCTTGTTTGTCATCCTAAGCTACTTTTTTCGGCTTTTTATTTGACCAACTTCTCCACTTCTCTTCGGAGATATTATTCTCCACTTTTCTGCTGTGAGCCATGTTTGTTTGCAGTTTTCTGCTCTGGTCAAATCAATGCCACTTTTCGATGCCCTAGAATTTCTCTGCTTTTACTGTATACTATCTCACTCGCCACACATCCTACATCTCTGTTTTTATATGGCTTTGACTGATGGCCACTGGCTCCTACCTTGTCCTGCTATACCACCAACACTGCCACCTGTCCTCTCTTGCTCTATGATAACTGCCTTCTGTCTTGTCCTGCTCTGTCATCACTTCATCCTGTCCTGTTCTACCTCCACCACTGCCACCTGTCCTCTCTTGCTCTATGAACTGCCTTCTGTCTTGTCCTGCTCTGTCACCACTGCTTCCTATTCTGTCCTGTTCTACCTCCACTACTACCACCGGTCCTCTCTTGCTCTATGAACTGCCTTCTGCCTTGTCCTGCTCTGTCACCACTGCTTCCTATTCTGTCCTGTTCTACCGCCACCACTGCCACCTGTCCTCTGCTGCTCTATGATTACTGCCTTCTGTCTTGTCCTGCTCTATCACCACCACTGGCTCCTGTCCGGTTCTGGTCCAGAAATTTGACATTACTGACAAATTTTGGACTAGCCCATATTCTCATGGGGGGATCTCAGGGTTTTCTTTCTTTTTAAAAGCACTTAGTGAATGGCAGTTGCTCCTTCCAACTGCCAAAGAAGTGTGCAGTGAGCAGGGAGGCTGGCCAGCATCTTTGTATAAATCCTTTTCAGGGAATGTCTTTATAAAGAATAAAGGCCATGCTGAGAATCCCCCATGAAGGCATGAACTAGCCCAAAACCTGTCGGTAAAGTCAGATTTCTACTAACTACTGTAAGTGACAGCAACATAGGAGAAAAGTAATGTATGTCTCATTTTACTCTGGAAGAAATGTACTTCTTATTTGTATGTGTTTTAAATTTTAAGATTTTCGCGCCAGAAACTGCTGGTATGGGAGTGGTTAAGCACAGGTTTCTGGGTCATGTGACAGACCTTTTCAAAAGTAAATTTCTCTGAAACAGTTGTATAAAATAAATGGATTGAGTGAATGTAAAGTCCACTATTCACTGCCACTAACAATGAAAATGTTCAGGAGTTTCAGCTAGGCCTTTAAGATTCCAAGATCTTTTGCTGAAAATAACACTTGTATGGTCACACCCCCATTGCTCATCTGATTTGAAGTCAGTATCTACTCCAGCACAGATGCTAGGGTACTGTCAGGTGGGACAGAAGGGGAGGAGCTATCTTTGCTGTGCTGGTACTTTTATGCTGAGAACCCATAATGAAAATTCCAGTCCGATCAATGGGAATCGGACAATTATTTCCGACCTGCCTGATCTGTTTCGGACCTATAAGGGATCGATTTTACAAAGTTATCATCAGAAAATCGATCCCTTTATTGATCGGGGTGGTTTGGACATGTACACATGATACAACTTCCCATCAGATTACCCGGACGATAAATTGCATCTTGTGTTCCCAGCAATATAAGTGGAAGCCCAGATGTAGTTTTGCTTGTGTGTACCACAATGATCAGTTTAATGAGCTGAGAGGTTGGTTTTTTTTAAAATAATATTTTATTGAAATTTTAACGGCATAGAAACCAACTTAGTAAACAATTATAACGTTTGGTACAGTAAGACAGTTCGTCTTAAAAGCGTGGTTAAATGACAAGAACGTTATGAATCATAGATGTATGTATACATTCAGAATAGTAGTACACACAACAGTATATCACTGTCTCACAGTACCTGTAAGATCTTATAGCTTTCAGACCGTCAGTATAAGCCACCCCCCCCCCCCCCCACTATCCCTCCCCCCAACTCTGCTTAAGTTCGGTGGCCCTTTTTCAAAATGCAATTTAAATGAAGAGATACATTCCTTTCATAAGTACTAATCTTTTTTTCCCTGTCTCATGTAGAAACAGCTGTGCTGTTTCTCTCCTGCTCCTTTCTAATTCTAAGCGAGGAGAGGGCCAGCGCATACCACAACAGGCTGCATCTGAAATGACCAACAGCTCACATGTGCAGCACCTCTAATAACTTTGCATTCAAATCAAATGCAAAACATGCATAACTACTATTACTTACCATGCAAACAGGAAACTCAGGAATACGGGCTGGGAGCAGCTAATCTGGTAGTTACATACTAGCAAAATTAGGAAAAAGGTGGTGGTGGTGGTGGTGGTGTGGGGGGGGGGGGGGGGGGGATTGCACATCCCTAAAAACATGCTGCAATTGACTGGTTAATCGCTCAGGCATGCACCACCTCTATTAGGCTGAAAATGCATTCAAACTATAGTGGAAGCCAAAGTTCCTCCATAGCATAATAAATGGAGCATTTGTTTTTGACGCAGGGCATGCATTTTTAGGGCTCGTTTCCACTATAGCGAATCCGCATGCGGGCACTGCATGCGGATTCGCATACTTAATGTTAGTGGATGGGGCTGTTTCCACGTGTGCGGCGGCGGCGGCGTTTTTCGGTGCGGGGAAAATCTGCACGACAGGGTCGTGCAGATTCGCGTGCGGCAGGAATGCGGGCGAATCGCCGCTAATGTATTCAATAGGGAAATCGCATGCGGCTTTGTCATGCGGATTTCCCCGCGATTTCGCATGCGATTTCGCATGAAAGCCAATGGAACTTAACACAGGCAGTGACATGGTTAAATTCGCATGGCTCCTTGCCATGCGAAATCGCGGGTAAATCTGCATGCGGAAACGCAGCCGCATGCGATTTCTTCAGCGGTGGAATCCAGGCGATTCCGCACCGCTACAGTGGAAACGAGCCCTCAGCCTAATAGAGGTGGTGCATGCCTGAGCGATTAACCAGTCAATTGCAGCATGTTTTTAAGGATGCGCACCCCCCCCCCCTCTTTTCCTAATCCCTACCATAGTCATATGTATCGCGTAATGTATTTATTGTAGTCTAGGGGCAATTTTAGGGAGAAGCCAATTAACGTATCTGTATGTTTTTGGGAAGTGGGAGGAAACCAGAGTGCCTGGAGGTAACAGACACAGAGATGGGGAGAACATACAAACTCCATGCAGGTAGTGCCCTGGCTGGGATTAGAACCAGGGACTCATCACTGCGAGATGAGTGCTAACAGTGGCGTAGCTAAGGAGCCATGGGCCCCGGTGCAAGTTTTACATAGGGCACCCCAACATAACAATTGATATGGCGAACGAAAACCTGCCAAGGATTTCCACAATGTCAGAGGTGCAGGGGATGGGAAACAGTTTGTTAATGATTACTACTATTTAAAGCATCTATAGAAGTGATTATTACCAGCACAGGACCAATAGAGAGCTAATATTGTGCTTGATGGAGGGCTTCTCGGGGCCCCCCTGACCCAACAGCCGCGATGCGGTCGCTACCTCTGCAACCCCTATTGCTACGCCACTTAGTGCTGAGCACTATGCCACCGTACTGCCCATGCTTCACCTTATTCTGATTGACACAGTTTACTATTATTATTTTTTATTTCTAGTGTTTCTGAGCAGTTCAATGAATATACCCCAATGCCCCTTTTCTGGCATCACCACCTTTAAAAATAAGCCCTGTGCATTTTCCCTTCACCACATTTCAGTATAGAAATCATTTCTATTGTTCTTCCCGCTTTATTACCCGCTGCTCTTCTGAAATGACACAAGACGCCACTAGGTGTCGCCAGCACACAAACTAAGACAGCGCCTCTAATCCCAGACTACTGCTCCGAGCTGCAGAGCAGACTTTCTGGAAATCAATCACAGATGTGGCGATTACAGTGCTGCATTGGCTGACACAGTTGCATTTATTACTGAAATCCCCAAATTGGCTGACCACTGGGTTTCAGCGCCTGAAGCTGTGTGTTTGCTCTTTCAAAACAAGTGTTCAGCCGCATATAATTGACAGGCGGTTCATTGGAACTGGTGCATTGTGGTGCAGAGATAAGCACTGAAAGAGGGAGAGAGTATAAAGAAATAGAGTTTATTATTGTTTAATAATACACAGTCTTATTTATTGAAGTGGCACAAAGCAGAGAGGCAATGCCCTGTGCTCTGTAACCAATAGCAACCAATCCAAATTCACCTTAATCAGTTTAAAGGAGTGAGAACAATGAGGGATGATTGCATATTGGTTGCTATGGGAGACGTGACTTTTTACCTTGCTTTTGGCTTGGCTGAAGTGAAAGCGTACCAAAATGTAGTTTGTTTTGGATAACATAGGGAAGAGTTGGACGGGTTTATCGCTGGCTTTGTTCCCCTCATTTCCTGTCTCTGATTCCAGCTCAGGAAGTGAGCAAAGCTCCTCAACAAGCAACAGTAAAGACCTGACTGAGGATGCTACACCAAAACGTTTTAAAAAGCATTAGTCATGTTTAGAAAATCGCTCCAAACACGCCTAGAATTGCTCTGAAAAACCGCTTTAAAAAACAGAAGCGTTTGCGGATACGCTGGCGGTTTTTGGTGTGCGCCAGCCCAGACTTCAGTCAAAAACATCTGTTCTGCATGCTTGTTCAGGGTCTGTGCCTAACAGTTTTAGGAGGCAGAGTATTAGCAGGACAGACAGGAAATCTGCATTGTTTAAACGGAAATAAATATGTCAGCCTCCATATCCCTCTCACTTCATTTTCCCTTTAATGCGAGTTACCATAGCAGTACTCACATTACCCATGTAGTGTGGGTCATGCTAATTGCGCAGTGCACAGTACTCTGCTGATAGTATCGGTAAGATTATAGCAAGTTCGAGCATTTGCCCCAGTGTCACTTTTCTGGCTTTGAGCTGATCACCACATTTAAAAAAACAGATCCCTCAGGCTGCGGACATACTTGTCGTTCAGTTTTTCTGTGCACGTTTTTCTGCATGAATTTTCTGCATACCATGGGCTTGATTCACTAAACCGTGATAACTCAAATATCACACGTTATCAAAGATATCACATGTTATCAAAGTTATCACTTGTTATCAAAGTTATCACTTGTTATCAAAGTTAACATGCCTTATCAGAGTAGCATAGCCAGTGCTACGAACCTGCAGGGGCTCAGGGCAGGACAAGTGCTATTGCCAATTAGCAGGCATAAGTTCGTAGCGCTTGCTATGCTACTCTGATAAGGCGTGTTAACTTTGCTAATGTGTGATAACTTTGATAATGTGATATCTTTGATAAGGTGTGATATTTGAGTTATCACGGTTTAGTGAATCAAGCCCATGGTATGCAGAAAATTCATGCAGAAAAACGATAATGTGTGATAACTTTTGATAAGGTGTGATAACTTTGATAAGGTGTGATATTTGTCTCATCACGGTTTAGCGAATCAAGCCCCATGTGTGTTTGTATGCAGAAAACCACGCTTGTTTTTTCACAGCAGCTAATATAATTGATAGAGTAAAACTGAAACTGCCAAAATGTGCAGAATTATCCTGTAGGATGTCCGTTTTTTTCTGCATGCGAAAAACCAGCCCATTGATTAACACAAGTTCTGTGCAGAAAATGTGCAGGAGAACAGTCAAGTGTGTCCCCTGCCATCACAGCCAGATTTCAGGAAAGCCCACAAAGGCCATGGCCTACCAGGATGCAAGGTGCGGACTGGCACACTCAGGCAGTCAAGCTGCCAAACATGTCAACTGCAGCAGTCGGGCAAGTGTCTGGGACTCAAGGGATGAAGGAGCAGCAAACGTGGGCAGCTTATTGACTGGGACCTGACATGTCACTCATCATCACCGTTGGTCCAACTCCACCCTCCAGCCAGCTCCAACCTATCAGAGCAGAAAGCATTGATTGGGCCCATGGAATAAAAAATATAATCATTCCACTCATTTCAGATGTAATCATCGACAAAAGAGATTGATAAAACAATTAACAAAGTAGTAGTTTGTAGTCGATTGGCACCATCAACACTGTCCAATCGAATCCACTGGAGGGTTGATTGTTCTGTAAAATGGCATCATTAATAAGCATCTTTAAATACATTGATTACTGGGACCAATAAAAGTACCGTATGTGTGTGGTAGGGCATTCGCTGTTTGCCGGGGGGCGGCTCGTGATACTGGGCTTGGGCGGTAAATAGTACAAATCCGGCCCTGCCTGCCGTACTCCCAGCCTACTGTCACTGGGTCACTAAAGGCCTCTTAGGCCCGGTTCACACTTGCGGTTTAGTAAAAACCGCACCGGATGTCCGGACCGCACCGTATCCGGACCGGACCTGATCCGTACGGTTCCTATCCGGATCCGGTCCGTTTGCATCCGGTTTCCGTGCGGTGTGAACACGGTTGCGGTCCGGATCCGGTTTCTTAAGGAGATAACATCCTTTTAATTACCTGGGGTCTGGGAGGTCAGCAGAAGGGTCTGGGGTCATTGTTGGAGACAGGTGGACGTGTGGAGACCATCCGTGGATACAGAGACTGCAGTTGGGACCATGGATCCAGGCATTTACTCGTAAACCTGGGAATTCTCTTTGTTGTTACTCGTAAACCTGGGAATTCTCTCTGTTGTTCGCCTCCTTCAGCAGACATGTTGCTGGCAAAAAGAGCTCCAGCATGAAATCGCTGCTGGCCCACTCTTCGCTGGGCCCATGTGGTCCCCATCCAAAATGCATAGGAAGTGGGGTAGAACGTCCGGTTTTTGTAGCCAGTGTGTTGTGCGCTCTCCGGCTCTCATTGCTTTGTATTGGCCGGATGGTGCAGTCCGGCTCCGCTCCGGATACGGCTGCCGGTGGAGCCGGACCAAAAAATAGCGCATGTTGGAACGGACGCCGGAGTCCGGATCCGGCCCGGCTCCGGTCCGGCAGAACGGACGCATGTGAACGGACGCATAGGCTTTCATTGCCATGCCGTGCGTCCGTTCCGTCCGTTCTGAAAGCGGTCCGGCTCCGGCACGGCGATTCCGGACGGCCACCGCTAATGTGAACCGGGCCTTAGAGAATCTGGTTTAAGCAAGACTTTAATCCAGGGAGGTGTATTTGGCCTGGTAATAATGCATGTAATCTTTATAGACTTTTTTGAAAAGCAATATTTTTATATCTACAGTAATCTATCAACTCATCATAATTTTCTGCAAAGCCAATGCATGTAATCAACAGACTTTATATTCAGGAGTTCAGAGAAGCCTTGGCTTTCTGGTATTGGGCAGAACACTATTGTAAGTGGGGGTCAGGCGGCAGGTCCGGCACAGAGATACGACTCACACTGCACAGCTTATTTACACAACAGGAAATTAAAGCAGACCTGAAAAATAAATCCATGCTGCTGAAGCGGCTTATGACTAAGGATACACTTTGGAGCTGATATAATGCTACTCTTGATTGGCACTTTAGCAGGAGTTGCTTGTTGCTCACTGACTCTGATTTGCATTAGCAGGTGCTGCCTGGAGATATACAGGCATTGCCTGGCACTAACAAGTGCTTTCAGGAGGTGCTGACTGGTATTGTGCAGGCATTGCGAGGAATTGGCAGGTGGTGGGCAGTGACTAGCACTTTTATCAGGCTCTGACTGATGTGTTCAGCAGGCCCTGACTGCAGTAAAAACAGCGCAGGAGATTTGGGCGCAGCCGGCGCCACCATAGGCCGTAATAGAAATTACGGCTATAGCATCGCTCATTGAATGATTTGGGCGCCGTCAGAAGACAGAACCCAAATTACTATAAAAACACTGTAACACGGCCGCCAGCAATAGCTGGAAGCCAAATTACACCTTATCCTCACTATCCATGGCTGCCTGGAGCGGGAGTAGTAATTAACGCCGCCGGGAGTAGTGCAAGAGCAGGGTAAGCCATTTACCGGCTTTACTCTGCGCTCAAATCTCCCTGCGGCCGATTCATATGTACTCCTGACTGGCACCTTACAGATGTTGCCTGGCATTGACAGATAGTTTTGGGGCTTTAAGCAGGCGATGAGTGGCACTAACTTATGATTACTCTTGGTTTCAGAAGTGGCAGGCATTTGGCAGGCATTTTCCATTGAGTCCTAGCTCTTTTTGCTTAGCCTTTTATCATTGTCATTATTATTTTTTATATATATAGCGCCAGCATCTTCCATAGAGCTGTACATAGTATAAAAAAATAGTGGGGAGCATAGATACATGAGAGGTGTAAAACTCTGTACAATCAGGACATCCAGGAATACAAATACATGCATAGTTGAGGTGTGGTTTAAGAGGTCACCAATACTGGTGCATGTTCATATGAGAGGTCCCTGCCCTTGCAAGCTTACAATCGAAGGCCACAAAGGGTTGTCAAGTTTGACCAAGGTGCTGGACCAAAATAGGAGTGAGTGCAATGTGCTTTGCGCGCCGTGGCAAAAAATGGGTGTGGCCACGACATGTGGGTGGATCTAACTGTAACAGCTTCCCTGGTGGTCTAATCATTTTCCCTCACCGTTTGCCCACAATATACCCTCACATATGTAGCCACCATTTGCCCACCCCCACAATATGCCCACACAAATCAGTAATCATTTGCCCACACATATGCAGCCACCATTTGCCCACCCCCACAATATGCCCACACAAATCAGTAATCATTTGCCCACACATATGCAGCCACCATTTGCCCACCCCATAATATGCCCACACAATGCAGACAAAATTTGCACAGAGATATTTAGCAGATATGTAGATTCCATTTGCACATTTAAATGAAGCCACCGGCCACCACACAATATGCCCTTACAATTAGCCAAAATGTTCATGAGCTTCCAGCTACATGGCCTTCAGCGGAGCACACTTCAAGTACCCACGGCTCAGGATGGATCAAATTCTCCAAATCGATCCAGCACAGCTCTTTTATCAGAAATTACTTTATTTGGATCATAAAAAACATACAGTTATAGCTGTATAGCCACTATGCAGTTATAACTGTGTGTTTTTTATGAGCCAAATAAAGTAATTTCTGATAAAAGAGCTGTGCTGGATTGTTTTGGAGAAACTGCTTGATATACCCAGAAGGTACACGGGTGGATCCCCTGCATCGCTGGAGTGCGGTCTCCTATACATTTTTGGTTGCAGGACGGATCAGAGACTGCAGCTCTGTACAAATCTCCACGCATTGAAAGAGCTCCGGCTCACCACGTAATGATGTGACCTGAGGAAAGAGCCTATGGAGTTTGGCTGGTGTGCGATACTATTTTGTGACCACCTTCAGAAGTGTATCCCTCACTGCTGCTGTTTTAGTTGCTGACTTCGGGTGCCTATATACCTTGTGCCACTGACTCAAGTCCATCTCCATTTGTATTTCAGATTCCCAGTCTAGCATGCTTTTGGTCTTGGATTTATCTAAGTACCCTAAAAGAGTATACAAACAAGAAATTGTACCCAACGGTAGCCAAGTAGCCAATTGTTCTGAAAAGTAGAGACTTTCAAACAATGGAAATAGTCAATTGTTCATAAATGCCAGACTAAACAGGTGGCTTTTCAGTTTGGACTTAAAGAGACTGTGAAGTCTCTTTTTTACCTGCTTTTCTCATAAAATCCTCTTCAGCATGATTGCCCCACTTGAATCGCCGCATCCCAATGGCAGATGGGTGATTTATTACAGGGAAATAGCCCTGCAAAGCTCCCAGGGCTTTACTTCCTTGAAGAGGCAGAGCTTTACGCTGTAGCTCTGCCTCCTCCGCAGTCAATCTCTGCTGATTGCCGCTTCTCCCCGCCCCTTTCAATCTTCTTTTACTGAGAGGAGCAGGGAGGAGGCAGAGATCCACTGAAATTGATTGCAGAGAGGCAGAGCTACAGCTGAAAGCTCTGCCTTTCCAGGGCAGCACAATCTGCGACCGCAAAGTTTTAGAACTTTGCAGGTCGTTTTCACTGTAATACTGTAAATCACCCATCTGCCGTGGGGATGCAGCGATTCAAGTGGGGCAATCATGCTGAAGAGGTTTTTATGAGAAAAGCAGGTAAAAAATGAGACTTCAGAATCTCTTTAAATGCTTCCAGGGATGGAGATGTCCTGATTGGGTGTGGCAGGAAGTTCCAGAGTGTAGGGGCAGCATGACAAGGCTCTGTTTCCAAGGTTTTGAGGTAGACCCTGGGGGTGACCAAATTATAAGATCATTTTGATATAAGATTTTGGGGAGTATGATGCAGTTGCAACAAGTCCTTTAGGTATACAGGGCCCAGATCATGCAAGGATGTCAATAAGCCATTCTTAAACAGTATTCACCATTTTATCAGTAGCTGCTGGAGTGAACAAAAGGTTGGTGTTGTGTGGCAATGGCAGGGTTGGCTTGTTAAAGGGATACTGTAGGGGGTCAGGGAAAAAATGAGTTGAACTTACCCGGGGCTTCTAATGTTCCCCCACAGACATCCTGTGTTGGCGCAGCCACTCACCGATGCTCCGGCCCTGCCTCCGGTTCACTTCTGGAATTTCAGACTTTAAAGTCTGAAAACCACTGCGCCTGCGTTGCCGGGCGTGCAGGCGCAGTGGTTTTCTGACTTTAAAGTCAGAAATTCCAGAAGTGAACTGGAGGCGGGGCCGGAGCATCGGTGAGTGGCTGCGCCAACACATGATGTCTGCAGGGGACCATTAGAAGCCCCGGCTAAGTTCAGCTCATTTTCCCCCGACGCCCCTACAGTATCCCTTTAACAGCCTTGCAGCAGCATTTTGTTCTAATTGCAGGTGATGCAGGTCTTTGGAAGGACTGTATAGAGAACATTGCAGTAGTCCAACCTTGATGTGATGAAGACATGAACTAGGGTTGGAAGATCCATTGGAGGTATGGTATGAGGTGTTTTATTTTTACAATGTACTTTGTGTGAAAGAAGGAATGTGTCACAACAGCTGAGATTTAATTCCTGAAGTTTAACCACGGGCTTATCCTCCCTGGCGGTAACCCCGACCTACACTCGGGGTAGACGTGGCAGAGGAATACATGGCCCCGGGAGGAATTTTTTGAATAAAACTTTGTTGTAAACCTTGTAGCTAGCACTAGGGGACACGGGTAGCTAGCCTAATGCTAGCTACAAAGTTTACAACAAGTTTTATTAAAAAAATTACTTCCGCGGACACAACCACTAAAACTGCGTACCTCCAGGGAGGTTAAACCCCTCTAAAGACCAGACCATTTTTCACAAATTGGGCCACTGCAGCTTTAAGGCCATTCTGCAGGGCCACACAACTCAGCACCCAAGTGATCCCCCCCCCTTTTTTTTGCCCACCAACAGAGCTTTCTGTTGGTGGGCTATGATCGCTCTGAGGATGTTTATTTTTTTAAACGAATGTTTATATGTTTATTTTTGTAATAAAATCTTGTATTTTTTCAAAAATTTTGATATTCCTTTATAGGTGGAATTTTTTATGTTCAATAGTTTTTATTGATTTTACAACAAGTAGTAAAGACAGTAAATCTTAAAGCGCAATTCCATAACAAAACAGAAAATACAAACAAGTACAAAGTACCGTATGTTTTGACTGTACAAAAATGCTTATAAATGCATTTAAAACATACAAAACAGTAGAAATTATTATTATTAGGCATGAGATCAGCATTCGTATTACATTAACCCAAAAAAAGAACAGCTCAATAGGGAACAGCCATTACATTTAAGAATTTTATAACGGAACTTGAGAGAACAGCACCTACCCATTAACTGGACCAAACATGGTTGAGTAGGGATATTCTCTTATGAATACTACTTGTATAGGTGGAATGTTTAAGGAAGAAGCATCCAAGCTGACAAAAGTAGGGGAAAGGGTTAAAATGTGTCATGGATCTATGTGAACACAAGCAGAGTCATATTAGATAATTATCCCTTTTTCTTGGTTTTATGCTGCTAACAGGATTCTATTTAATATGTAATTTTATTGCAATATATTTATAAATGGCAATGTATCAATGTTTCAAATAAATGCTAATGCTTTTATATGGTTTGGGTGGTTGTAATTTTTTGTTCATAAATATGAAGTTATTTTTGAATTTGAACTTAAAAATTGCTAGCATCCATTTTCTAGTGATTTAATGTGGCAATGCATCTCTCTGTAGAAATAGCTTTGTCGCCCTTCAGGAGTTGATCACTATTCAGGCCTATAGAGCCACAAAGGAGCTTACAGCCTCTGGCTATTACAAACCTTCCATTCAGGGACTTGCCCTTCAGCTCAACTCCGGCCCATCTGTTTAAGTCGCTGCTTTCAAAGGGGGCACAGGTTATTCTCCCACCATCTCATTGGCCAGCCGGGTACCATGATGTTTTCAGCACCGTGTGACCCGGACTAGCCAACTGGGAGCCAGCACAGAGACCTAGCAGCAGAATTGCACATCACAGAAAGACATTGGTCTTGTATAAATAGGACAGCATTTCTTTTTGTGATTTTTGCAAAGCTTGGTGAGGTATAAAGAAGTGATCTGTAGCCCTTTATAAATGGGCTCCGTTGTGATTGTGAGTATTCCTAATCACAACTCCAGGCATGCCAGCCATAGTTTGTACAATATAAAACAGCCTTTCTCAACCTTTTTTACCTGGGAGACTGGAAGAACTCTTCTGAAAATGTTACCCACCACCCACATTGCATACATTAGTAACAGCTTTGGCCTCTGTGGAGTATATTCAC
The DNA here is from genome assembly GCF_040937935.1 of Hyperolius riggenbachi. NCBI lineage: Eukaryota > Metazoa > Chordata > Amphibia > Anura > Hyperoliidae > Hyperolius > Hyperolius riggenbachi. The sequence goes on from NC_090653.1 coordinate 77,133,979, forward strand.
TAAACTGCGGTGATGAGAATAACGTATGTAAATTCTTATGCACGACGAGCAGAGCCTAAATAAAGTGCAATGCAAATCGCTGCACGTTATTCTCATTACCACAGTTCAGTGAATATACCCCTATTTCTCCTGTGATAACTTTTCTTCCTGTGTCCCCCCAATGTAGCAACTTTGGTCCTTGTGTCCCTAAATATAGCAACTTAGGTCACTGTGTCCCCAATATAACAACTTTGGCCCCCAATATTACAATTTAGGTCCCTGTGTCCCCCAGTGTAACAACTTTGGTCCCTGTGTCCCCCAATATAACAGATTTGGTCCCTGTGTCCGCAATATAACAACTTTGGCCCCCAATATTACAATTTAGGTACCTGTGCCCCCCAGTGTAAGAACTTTGGTCCCTGTGTCCCCCAATATATAGCAACTTTGATCCCTGTATCTCCCAATATAACGGATTTGGTCCCTGTGTCCCCAATATAACAGTTTTGGTCACTGTGTCCCCCAGTATAGCAACTTATGTCCCTGTGTCCTTTAATATAACCACTTTGGTTCCTTCATATCTCAATATAACCACTTTGGTTCCTGCATCCTTCAATATAGCAAATTAGTGTCCTCCGGTGTAACAACTTTGGTCCCTGTGTCCCCAGTGTAAAAACTTAGTCTTAGTCTGTTCCCTTAGTCTTCCAATATAACCACTTTGTTCCCAGTGTCCTCCAATATAAGAACTTTGGTCCATTTCCCCTAATATGACAAGTTAGGCCGCTGTGTTCAATAGTGCCAGTATTTGTATAAGGATAAAAACACCATACCTAACTAGACTAAATCTGGAAGCATCATGATAATCATCAAGGACCTTCTCCGGCATTCACTTAGTCAAAGTATGTCATTTTTAATGTCCTCACATTTGCTGCTGCAATGATTCCTGGGCAACGGCAGAGGAACTACACTCAGCTGTGAGCTGAGCAGTTAGAACGAGTCATACATACTGTAGCTACTGTCAGCTCTAGGAAAACACCAGGGCCCATATGCAATTCACTTTTTCTCCTCAGTTTTCACCTAGAAGATAGTTTTTCATCTTCTCTTTAAAGTAACTTTTCAGCATTTTGCAATTGAAAAAGTACTAAATAGTAGTTTATTATGTACTATCAAAATCATTTTGAGTCTTTTCTTGCTTGCTAAGAGTTTAAAAGGCATTTTATTGATGAGGTGTGAAAATATCACCTAGGAAAAAACTCAGAAGAAAAAGTTAATTGCATGTGGGCCCAGGAGTGCCACAGGCTGCAGCACACCACTGAGGTAAGCACTACATTTTGTACTCTGGCTGGGAAAGTTTATTACACCAAACAGCCAGGAAAACAAGGTTAAAACAAAAATAAAGATATATCTAGTGACCAGATGTGTTCAACTAAAGGGAAGGCCACAGACTGTCAAAAAGGACAAAAATGACCATGGCTACCGTACGTGACACATAGGGGATGTTTCACAAAGCTTTGTTTCACCTATTTTTACCCTATGTTTAAGAAAAAACCACAAAAAAACAAATACGGTAATATAATTAAGGTAAGAAAAATAATATTGAAATGAAGTTAATTAGGAACGACTTTTGAGTGATTTTTTTGTACTAATAAATGTGCTGAAAGGTTATTTTTAATTAATTAGGTGAAAAATCAGTCATTTATGAGAAGTTTTGTGGATTGACTCCATAGTGGTTACAATTTAGAGAACTTTAGTTCTCCATTTGACAACTTGAGTGCGACTTTTCTGTTTCTTTCGAAATTTACATTTTTACAAAAACGTATTAGCTATCACTTTTTTAGACTATCAACCGCTAACTGCTGTATTTTGCGCTGTCGGGACTTGGGCGGAACTAGAATAGTAAAAAAGTGTTATTATTTATAGCGCCAACCTCTTCCATAGCGCTGTACACAGTACAAAACAAATAGTGGCGAGCAGAAATACACAAGACGTTCAAAACCCCGTAGAATCGGGATATCCAGCAATACAAATAAATACTGAGGCTTCAATTTACATAGGGTTGTTTAATTTAAAAAATCAGGTCGGTAAAATACCGCATTCAGTATTTTAAATGTCTTTTTTCCGAATTCACAAGGATTTTCACAGGAGCGGTAGAAGTTTAATTTACCGAAAAATGTTGCTTCAATTCATTAAGCCCTGTTTGGTATGTAGAAGTCTGTGTCCTGTGACAGAGAGGAAAATGCTTCCAGTATCACTCTAGATGTGCTTACATGCCACTAGGGACCACTCTTCTCTGTATCACTATATAGATCTGCACATCTAAAGTGATGCAGAAAAGCCTCTTTAAATGTCGTCTCCTCCCGCTCTGTCACTGTAATATCCCACCCGTAAGTGCATCGGATCAAATGGGGTGAGAAGCAGGAGGGGGAGTCTCTTCCTATTGGCTCTCTTCTTTCTATTTATTGCTGTCTGTCAAAGCTATTGCATGCTATTTGCTACTTTCTGACAGATCAGTACTTCTTTACCTATTTTTTTGGTACTGTTTTAATTGCAAAGTGATGAAAACTTATTTTAAACAGCAGATAAAAAATGATCTCCTAGGAGAAAATGTAGGAGAAAAAGTGAATTAATGAAGGCCCTTTGTTGCTTGAGGTGTGATTGGTGAGATTCCCTCACTTCCTTTCACTTGAAGGGATGGTGTATGAAGGTCTAGTGATGCAGCACCCATTGACACAAAGCTTGCAAGTGGGCATGTTTGGATCAGCAGAGGTGGTCCTGGCTGAACCAGGATTGGGGCGCAATGTGTGGAGTAAGAAGTTAGTATCATTGGGGTGCTGACTAAAGCTTTTTGTTGTCTGGAGTTGTTCTGTAAGAAATGTAAGTCCATATCCATTTACTCTTTATTTTATCAGTGTTCGCACATTACCCTTGAGTAAAGCCTTGCACACACGTTTCATCTAGCATGTCTCTGGGTCTTTAGACAGCGGCCTCTTGGGTCATGATTCTCTGCTCTGCAGCCCCCCCCCCCCCCCTTCAGTTTCTACATGGTTAAGCAAGGCTAGATTTATAATTTTCCCACCCATAGGTCAACTTTCATGTGTAGCAGTCCCCCTCCCATTCCATGTGCACAGCCCCCTCTTCCATGTATGACATATACACAGCAGCCCCTCTCTTTCATGTACAGCTCACTTGAGCTGCAGCTCACCTCTGCCATGTATTGCTCCTCATTTGCATACTCTATTCCATTTGTAGCCTCTTCTTCCATATGTTGCAACCCCTGTTCCATGTGAAGCTGCCCCCTGGGCAGCAGGCCTGGGCCTTTGTGGCCTCTCCAGGAATCCTGCTTTCTCCAGGGCGCAGTGAGCTCTCAGTATTATAGTAGCAGTCAGGTTAGACTTTTGGTCTAGTACTTCCGACTATAATACAAGTTGGTGGAATAGTCATAGTTGCACTTCTCAGCAACTTTCACATGTCAGTTCGTACTGCAGCTGCGTGCAAGAGATTATATTATACTTGCACAACTGCTCATTTGCTCAGCTTTCAGCACCCAACATGTTCTGATGTGACCCAGATGAAGGGCTGCAAACCTTTCCCACCTAACAGCTAATCGTTTTTGTACAGAGTCCAGTCCAGGTTTGCTAGATCCCTCATGTTCCCCCCGTGGCCTCTGTTCGTGTACATGCACTTTAATAATTCAGCTCCTGTGAGTTTATCAGCAGCACTCTGGATTTGAGCTGTAGTTCCATAGGCAAGTTTTTCTCCACGCCGTTGGAATGCAGACGGTAACAGTTCTTGTCGTGCTGCTGATAATGACCTTGACTTTTATCTGCTTTATGTCTTCCTCCTGAATTTTGTATAGCGGCTGCACAGCTGATATGGAGCTTTGGGTAATAACTCATTCCTGCCTTCTGTCTGAAAAATATAATATACCCACTGCCCTGCTGATAACAACCTTTACATAACAACACATTCATAATGCCCTCCTTGCTGAATGTACCATACCGGGTGCACTACTCAGACAGCCCGCAGCCTGTTTTCTGTATGTATGTGTAATTATAATGTAACACCTGAACTCGCTGTAGTGACATATGTAGGTTAGTAATGTTTCTTATAGGGTAACTACCTATGCATAATAAAAAGGAGCGCTCTCTGGTGCATGAACTTTTTAATTCGCTTCTATCAACAATACAAAATTGCACTTACAAGATTAAAAGTGAAGTAAAAACTCATCACAATGACGCGCAAAGCGGGCAGGGACGGTGGCCGTTTTGACTCAACTTTATTTGTCCCTGCCCGCTTTGCGCGTCATTGCGGTTACTAGGATACAGGTCGCGTATTTACATGCGCCCTTTGCGCCATTGCGTTATCTGATGAAGGCATAGAATGCCGAAACGCGTCATGATGCAATAGGTGCACCACAGCACTTGCTCCGTTGTTCTCCGATCCGCCGAAGCTCTGTTCCTGTTGGAGATCGAAGCTTTTACTTAACTTTTAATCTTGTAATTTCAATTTTGTATTGTTGATAAGAGCAAATTAAAAAGTGAATGCATCAGAGAGCGCTCCTTTTCTTTTTATTTTGTTAGAACACTTGCTCATTTCCTAGGAGTTTTTACAAAGGGCGCAGCACGATCTGGAGGCAGAACTCGTTCCTGTGAGGATTTTGTCTGGTCGAGCGCAGTGTGCGGTTTTGGAGTTCTTGTGTATCAACTACCTATGCATGTTAGTATATTTATCTGCTTGAAGCTCCCTACCTAGGATGTCCTAAAACATCAGCTTTGTGACACTACAGTTTATTCTTGGCGATACATTCATTATTATTTAGTATTTATATAGCCCTGACATATTCCGCAGCGCTGTACAGAGTATATTGTCTTGTCACATAGCTGTTCCTCAGAAGAGCTCACAATCCAGTCCCTATCATAGTCATATGTCTATGTATGTATCGTGTATGTATTGTAGTTTAGAACCAGTGTAGGGGGAAGTCAATTAACTAATCTGTATGTTCTTTGGGATGTGGGAGGAAACCGGGATGTCTAGAGGAAACCCGCACAGAGAGAACATGCAGATTCCGTGCAGATAGTGCCCCGGCTGGAATTTGATCCAGGGACCCAGCGCTGCAAGGCGAGAGTGCTATCCACTATGCCGCTGTGCTGTATCATCTTCTGTGGACCCAAAGGAGCTAGGAAGTCAGATCAGGTCATTTGGGTGACAAGATCGGCAGTCGTCATCAACGCCAATGGTGAGCATTGGTAAACAAGCGCCCACCTGATGCAGTTACTAGTAGCAGACAAGCTGCTACATCTATTTTGTAGACTATCGGCTACAAATAGCAGTTGTTTGGGCTCTAGTGGTTAATGTTAGGTATTAGGAAGGGGTTTGTGTTGGCATTGGGGGGTGGGGTTAGAGTTATGCATTAAGTGGGGGAGGGGGGTGTAGTGTTAGGCACTAAGAAGGGAGGGTTAGTGCATTAGGTGGGGGTTTAGTGTTAGGCATTAGGAGAGGAGGGTTACTGCTAAGCATTCAGTGAAGGGGGTTAGTGTTAGGCACTAGGATTACAGTGTTAGTGTAAGGCTTTAGGTGAGGGGTTAGTGTTAGACACTTGGAGGTTAGGGTTAGTGTTAGGCACTAGTAGGAGAGAGTGTAGTGTTAGGCGCTAGGTGGTGGGGTAGTGTAAGGCACGAGGTGGAGAGGGTGAGTGTTAAGTGTTGGGGGGGGGGGGGGTTAGTGTTAGGCATACAGTGGTGGGGTAGTGTTAGGCACTAGGAGGGGAGGGTTAATGTTAGGCATTAGGTGGGGTGATAGTGAAAGATACTAGGAGGGGAGGGTTAGTGTTAGGCATTAGGTGGGAGCTTAGTGTTAGGCACTAGGAGGGGAAGGTTAATGTGAGAATAGGCACTGGGTAAGTGTATAGTAAAATGTCAGTAATGTAAATTACCAATATTTTTACTATCTGCAGCAACTGAAAGGCTATGCTGGTATTTGTTTTTTAGAGAGTGATTGCGGGGGCCCAACATAATATTTGCAATGCTCCTTAGCTACGCCTCTGAACTAAACATAGTAGTGAGTGGGGAAGGGAGACTCTAAGGCCGAGAACACACTTGAGCGCTTTCAGGAGGGATTTAATATTTCTAGGAATTTCTGGTGATTCTAAAATTTGCCTTGGCAATTAAGATGGATGGAGGTGAGCCCACTGGAGCGATTGCGATTTGACGTGCACCATTTAGCTAGTGATCGCGGTTCAATGTTAAGTATAGGATCGTTGCAGAATTGCTTTACAATCGCTAAACATAACAATTTCAGATTGATTTTGCAGCTTTTGCTCTACCCAGAAACCACCAGCTTACCCAAAATCCCTTGCAGAACTTCAAAGCTGCAAATCACTAATTGCAATCGCTAGCACTGAAATAAAATGGCTACAAAAAAAAACAAACTGTGGAAATCGCAGCTGCTGAAATTGCTTTACAAAACGGGAGCAAAAACTGTGGGCAATTGCAACTGAGATTGGCGATCTGTAGAGGTTCCAGGCCTCAGACACAACAGTGTGAGGAGCAGGAACTACCAGTGGGCTTGTGACCAGTGAGTGCTATGGACTTTTTTGGGGGGTTCTGGAGAAGGGGGGGGGGGTACAGTTACATTAAAGTTCAGTACTCACCAAAAGAGGAATCAGGAATCTATGGCGATGCCGATGTGACAGACGAGCAGAGCCCTGATCCAATCGCCTACTTTGGGAACAGGCAACGAGCGCAAACGAGACTTCAAACGATCGCGGTCATTAGCATGGAAATCCAAATCCAAAAAAGCTTTATTGGCAGGACCAAATACATTTAGCATTGCCAAAGCAAAACAATCTGAAACAAGCAGAAATCTATGGGGCTCGGAATGATAGTCTGTGACGATCTTGATTGCCGCAGGCCACTAAACATCATTTAACTAACTTAAGTTTAACGATGTTGCACAATGTTACACGATATCATGCAAACAGATAATTTGTCGTGAAAGAAATCGCCGGTTGCAGGAAAAATCACTGCAAAAATTGCATCATGGGTACGGGCCTTTAGTTATGTAAGTGCACTTATCCTGTGTAGCACATCTGTATTTCTTCAGGTACCATGCATTATCCACAGCTCTGCTGCAGGGGCAAACAAAACATGACATTTCACTGGTTAGAACGTTTCCTCTGGGAACCTACAGCAAGAATACTGTATAGAGGGGAATGAGTTGTTGTTTAGGCGTCTGACACGAGCAGCTTTGTACATAGGGCTACACCCAGCGAGACAGACAGCAGTCTCTCACTTTACAATCATAATCCACCCGTAATGGAAACACTTGGGCATTTCTGGTAAACAACTGTTTGTGGTCACCGACAGACGCCAGATTTTCTTCCCAAACACTGAAATGACAAGAAGTGAGTGAGGGCCATGAACTTCCTCTTTCTGACGCATGGGAACCTCTGATGTGGAAAGTCATGCGCTGGGTTGCTTCGTCTGTGATCATGAAGGGACAGCCAGTTATACATATTCCATGTATGGCTTCATTCCTAGTGTGCCACTGTCATGTATTGTGTTATCTTAGAACATTCAGCTAACCGTCTAGTCTCTCGCTATAACTGCTTCCTTCCATAGGCTTTTCTTTACGAAATCTTCACATGCTGTGATTTGATCTCCCGGATCTTCTATATCTGGCGGATCTAAATATGGTCCACAGACCACAGCCCTTTCCGGCAAACCATTTTTACGCGTTCCTCCTGTCTCTTAGGTTGGGAATGTCGAGGGTGGCTAAGTGGAGCTGCTAGGGCTGTTGTAGGGGGTTTCCGTGCACATTTCAGTGGGATACACGAGAATGCTGTGCACCTGTGTGAGGACCTCTAAATCAAGGAACCGTAAAGGCTTTCGCGTACTTATACAGAAGTGGGGTTAAAGTATTTTGCTTTTTAATTGAAGAACCGTTTTAAGATTCTAGTATGTCACCCCGAGTGTGTGCAGTAGGGTCTGGTGCTCTGTACCCCTGCTTGAAAAGCTGTTAGAAAAAGGTCCCAGTCAGTGGCGTAGCAATAGGGGGTGTTGCGACTGCAATTAGGCCAGGGGGGTCCGGAGGGGCCGTCCCTTAACCGCAGTATTAGCACTTTGCTGGTAATTGGCCCAATGTAATACTTGGACTGGGGTCCACAGGTTGTTAGCTACGCCACTGGTCCCAGTGCCGGTAAAGCAGTAATTTTATACCCCTTACCTGTTTCTAAAGATACAGATGCTAGATCTTCCGTGCCTGAGATGACCATCAGCGTCAGTACATGTGTCTCATGTTGCTAAGTTGTCATGAGTGATTGAACAGGAGGGATCACTAATGGCCGTGCACTGTTGAAACACTGTGGTAGTCTATACGCCTCTTGCTCATCGTCCCCCCCCCCCCCACTCTATGTAAAAGAGAATATGTCTGTACAGTGATCATTCCTTAAAGGATACCTAAAGTGAGAGTGATATGGAGGCTGCCATATTTATTTCCCTTTAGACAGTACCAGTTGTCTGGCAGTCATGTTGATCTACCTGGCTTCACTAGTGTCTGAACACACACCAAAAACAAGCGTGTAGCCAATCTTGTCAGACTTCAGTCAGAAATATCTGATCTGCATGCTTGTTCAGGGTCAATGGATGAAAATATTAGAGGCTAACGATCAGCAGGACAGCCAGGCAACGTGCATTGTTTAACAGGTAATAAATATCAGTCTCCATTTCCCTCTCACTTCAGATGTGCTTTAAGCTGTCACCTAAAACAATTATCACCAAGATTTATACCTTTCAGGCAAGACTTATTGAGTGTCGATACAGCGCTCCCTGATGGTCTGTTTGTGAAAAGAAATAGATTTCTCATGTAAAAGGGGGTATCAGCTACTGATTAAGATAAAGTTCAATTTTTGGTCTGAGTTTCTCTTTAACCCTCTGGGAGATAATCCCGAGCTGAGCTCGGGGTAAGCCGCCACAGAGGATTTCTCAGGCCCTGGTGGGCCGATTTGCATAATTTTTTTTTTGTTGCATGCAGCTAGCACTTTGCTAGCTGCGTGTATATACCAATCGCCGCCGCTCCGCGCTGATTTGCCGCTACCTGCCGTGCCGCGCCGCTCCCCCCCCCAAGACCCCGTGCGCAGCCTGGCCAATTAGTGCCAGGCAGCGCTGAGAGGTGGATCGGGACTCCCTCTGACGTCACGACGTCGTTGACGTCGATGACGTCATCCCGATCGTCGCCATGGCGACGGGGGAAGCCAAACAGGAAATCCCGTTCTGAACGGGATTTCCAGTTTGCTTTGATTGCCGGAGGGGGTGAGGGGATGCCGCTGCACAGCGGCTATCATGTAGTGAGCCCTGGGCTCGCTACATGATTTAAAAAATAAAACATTTTAAAAAATAGTGCTGCGCCACCTTCCGGGGCGATATAATTGTATCCCCCAGGAGGTTAAGGGCCTGTCTCCACTCGTCATTTTTTCTGTGAGTCAGTTTTTCTGCATGAGTTGTTTTACAGTTATTCATTGCTGTCAGTTTTTCTGCATGTGAAAAAATGCATTCTAATGTGCACTAGCCCATTGATTAACATTGGTTGCAGTTTTCCTGCACAGAAAAACTGACAAGTGGAGACAGGTCCTTAACCATTTATGCCGCCTGGACGTGATCCTCACGTCCAGGCGGCTGCTGTGCTGCTGATGCTGGTGCTCCCCCGTGCCGCCCCCCAGTAGCCCCAAGATCAATGAATGGGAACATGGTTCCCGTTAATTGATCTATGTTCTCGGCAGAAAAACTGACGGCCTCTTATCAGAGGCTGCAGTCTTTCTGAAAAAAAAGTTTCCCGTCCTCCTATCGCTTCCTGGAAGCGAGAAAGACCAAAAAAAAATCTCAGTGTGGCCATCTTTTGGTCAAATAGTAAAACTACATCTACATACATTTTTCAATACATAAAACACAAATTATTACATTTAAAATTAACAGTTTATTTCCAGGGCTGTGGAGTCGGAGTCGTGGAGTCGGAGTCGAGCAATTTTGGGTGCCTGGAGTCGGAGTCGGGAAAAAATGCACCGACTCCGACTCCTAATGAATTTAAACTGTAATTACATAGTTACATAGTTATTTGGGTTGAAAAAAGACATACGTCCATCGAGTTCAACCAGAAAATAAAGTACAACACCAGCTTGCTGCCTCACATATCCCTGTTGATCCAGAGGAAGGCGAAAAACCCTTACAAGGCATGGTTCAATTAGCCCCAAAAGGGAAGAAAATTCCTTCCCGACTCCAGATGGCAATCAGATAAAATCCCTGGATCAACATCACTGGGCATTACCTAATAATTGTAGCCATGGATGTCTTTCAATGCAAGGAAAGCATCTAAGCCCCCATTAAATGCAGATATAGAATTTGCCACAACTACTTCCTGTGGCAATGCATTCCACATCTTAATCACTCTTAATAGAAAATATGATAAAATGTTCTATTTCTCAGATAATAGTCATCATAAATAATTTATACATACAGTAATAGCTGTGCTTAGTCCACAAAAATGAAATAAACCAATCAAAATGAGTTACTTGTGCTGCTTCAAAAAAGCAGTCCCCGTATTTTTAAAGTCAGATATACACATCTGATTGTGACTGTATATATGATGTGTACACAGGAATCTCTTATATATACGAAATAACATCTATGCTGTAAGTATAAAGCCTGATGTGTAGCCGTGTCACTAATAGAGATGGTCAATGAGATGGAAATAATTCTGCGTTGATTCTGATTTATGCAAATGTATGCGCTCTCTTTGCTCATGAAATCAAATAATTTTATATGTTGTTAAAATTTGGTTTGGTGACTACGAATTAAATGGTACCTGAGAAGGATGAAAAGAAAAGTTTTATACATACCTGGGGCTTCTTCCAGCCCCCTTCAGGCTAATCAGTCCCTCGCTTTCCTCCTCCGCCACCTGGATCTTCTGCTATGAGTCCTGGTAATTCAGCCAGTCAGCGCAGTCCGGCCGCATGCCGCTTCCACAGCCAAGAGGGTTCTGCACCTGAGCAACAGTGCTGCACAGGTGTAGTACGCTCCCGGCGGCGGAGTGTGTGTATGTGCACTACGCCCAACTGGGACAAGTACCTGGACTCATAGCAGAAGATCCAGGTGGCGGAGGAGGACAGCGAGGCCTGAAGGGGGGTGGAGGAAGCCCCAGGTATGTATAAAACTTTAATTTCATCTGTCTCAGGTTTACTTTGTTACACAGTAGTACTATACTCTACATTTGCACTCCCCACAGAGCTGCAGGGAATCCACTGAGAAGGTTGTGCCCATTGAACACAGAGGTGTTGTCTATCACCCATAAACCTGGTTCAGATTGTGCATGAAGAATGTGTAATAGAGGAATAATCTCCTTATTCCCCTGCAGAGTACCTGCACATCATTCTTACATGTACACACAGTTACATTGCCTAGGGCCTGATAGATGTTCTTTGTTCGGGTCTGTACTTTTTACAAGTACTGTTACCAAGGACTAGTTTTAGTCTATGACTAAAGGGAATAAATATAGTAGTCTCCATATCCTTCTCACTTCAGTTGTCTTTTAAAATTCCTAAGCGTTGGCAGTTAAGAGACGAATTTCATGTTACATACTTTCAATCAACAAGATTGTAATATGCAAATTAGAGGAGTCTGAGTCGGTGGAATCCTAAACTGAGGAGTCGGAGTCGGTGGATTTTTGTATAGACTCCACAGCCCTGTTTATTTCCCACACCAAAAATTACCCCAATAAAATTTTTAATGGAAAAAAAAATTACAATAAAAAAAAAAACATAAATAGTTACCTAAGGGTCTGAACTTTTTAAATATGCATTTGAAGAAGGTATATTACAAACATTTTTTTTAATCATAAGCTTGCAAATAGTGATGGATGCAAAACTGAAAAAATGCACCTTTATTTCCAAATAAAATATTGACGCCATACATTGTGATAGGGACATAATTTAAATGGTGCAATAACTGAGACAAAGGGGCAAATTAAATACATAGGTTTTAATTATGGTAGCATGTATTATTTTAAAGCTATAATGGCCAAAAACTGAGAAATAATACATTTTTTCAATTTTTTTCTTAATATTCCTGTGAAAATGCATTTAGAAAAAAATAATTCTTAGCAAAATGTACCACCCAAATAAAAGTGGTGGAAAAAACAAGATATAGATCAATTCATTGTGATAGTTAGTGATAAAGTTATTAGCGAATGAATGGGAGGTGAAAATTGCTCTGTTGCATAAGGTTAAAATCCTCGCGGGCTGAAATGGTTAAAGAGACACGCAGTCTAAAATCATGTTCTTCAAAAGTTATAATGCCTTCCCTGGTCTTTTTTGCCTAACTCACCCTCCGTGACCATGTTTGCCGACTTCCTGTGCTTAGCCCCGCCCCCTTGCATACACCACTGCCTAGCCCCAACCCATTACAGATTGTATCGGAGATACAGAATGTAGCACCACAGCACCCTCCTGCAAGGGGTGGGGCTAAGCACCAGAAGTCGGTTCACATGGTCTCGGAGGGTGAGTTAGACAAAAAACACAGGGGAAGGCATTATAACTTTTTAAAGTGTACCAGAGCTGGACAAAGTAAAAAGATTTATACATACCTGGGGCTTCCTCCAGCCCCATCCGCTTGGATCACTCCCATGCCGCCGTTCTCTGCTGCCCACAGTTTTGGGAGCCGGGTCCCGTCACTTACGTCACTTAGAGCCAGTCAATGCAGGAGAATTGCGCTCTTTGTGTATCTCTCCAGCAGATGCTGGAGAGATATGTAGAGGGCGCACTTCTCCTGTGTAGATTAGAGCCGACTGACGGAAGTGACAGGGCCCGGTTCCTGAAGTTGCGCGCAGCGGAGGACGGCGGCGTCGGAGCTGAAGGAAGGTATGTCTAAATCTTTTTACTTTGTTCAGCTCGGAGTCCCTTTAACCTCCTGGGCGATACAATAATATCGCCAGGGGGCGGCGCAGCACATTTTTTAAAATTTTTTTTTTTTTTAATCATGTAGCTAGCCTAGCGCTAGCTACATGATAGCCGCTGTGCAGCCGCATCCCCCCACCCCCTCCGATCGCCTCCGGCAATCAAAGGAAACAGGAAATCCCATTCAGAACGGGATTTCCTGTTTGGCTTCCCCTATCGCCATGGCGACGATCGGGATGACGTCAACGACGTCGTGACGTCAGAGGGAGTCCCGATCCACCCCTCAGCGCTGCCTGGCACTGATTGGCCAGGCTGCGCACGGGGTCTTGGGGGGGGGGGGAAGCGGCACGGCGGGTAGCGGCGATTCAGCGCGGAGCGGCGGCGATCGGTATATACACGCAGCTAGCAAAGTGCTAGCTGCGTGCAACAAAAAAAAATTATGCAAATCAGCCCACCAGGGCCTGAGAAATCCTCTGTGGCGGCTTACCCCGAGCTCAGCTCGGGATTATCCCCCAGAGGGTTAAGAGAACATGATACATGGTATGTTGGTTTTAGACTGTGAAGTGTTTTCCTGTGATAGAGTTTTGTAAATAAGGCATACAGTACACGGCTATAATAGGTGGGTGGAGCTGGAATGGGCTTCTTCTGTTCACATTTATATATAGAAGAGAAAAAACAACAACTTTCAAATGTGTATCCTAGAGCAGGCCGGTCCAGTGCAGAAACTTTTTGGAGGGTACAATGTCTAGGATTGTTCTGGATACTCGGAATCAGTTTACAAGTCAGATATCTGGGCGCCCGGGGACATTTATTTATTTTAAACGGAATGAAAAGAGGCTTTGTAATTGATTTCTGAAGAAGCCCTGCAGATGTTTGAAAGAGAATGTGAAATCCGCAGATCCCATCAAACAGTGATTGATGTTATGGATGTGATATGTGCCGCCACTCTTCAGCTTAACCCCTTCAACAAGGTGCGCATTCCTGCTTTATCAGTTCATTTGTGAAGTGGAATTTGTTCACATATAAAATCAGATCTTCTTGGCTGCCCGTTACAACCAATTATATCCTGTCTTTCGTTTCTGTCCTTCACTGTCGGCATGAAACGCTGAAGCCGATAGGATGTTTCACGGAATGCGATGGACCTTTTATCTATATCAGGGATGTCAAACTCAAATACAAAGTGGGACAAAATTGAGCTCTGGGACCAAGTTGCAGGCCAACCTTAATGTCTAGTGGCCACCTATACAGTTCCTTGGTGTTAAGTGGGCGTTCCTCCGTCATCTATACAGATCCCTGGTTTTTAGTGGTTTTCACTCCCTCCCCTATAAAATTCCCTGATGTTTAGTTGACCTCTCTCCCTCCCCTATACAGTTTCCTTGTTTCTAGTGTCCCCCTACTTTCCCTATATGGTTCCCTGGTGTGTAGTAGCCCCCTCCCTTCCCAATATAGTTCCCTGGCATCTAGTGCTTCAGCACCCCCCCCCCCCGCTCCCCATATGGCTTTTTTGGTTATCTAGGGCTTATCTTCCAATATAGCTTCTCTGGTGGTCTAGAAAGGGCCAAACATAATGCACAGTGGGAAAACCATCCGAGGGCCAATCTGATGGCTCTGAGGGCCAGATTTGGCCCACGGGCCGGAGATTTTTTTAATGTATGATCTATATGAACAGTTAGGCCATGTGCTCAGAGGCAATCGATATGCTGATACTCCTGGTACTCCAGTAGCTCTCTGGTGTTTGGGATACCCTCTAAATGACATGGGGTGTTGTGGGGGGAACAATGTTTTTGAAAGGCCACCCACTCGAAACTGGATTCAGTAAAGTAGACAAAGAACTTCTCAGAACCTAAGACAGAATGATGCAGTGTTATAAAAAAAAAAACTGAAAATAAAAATGAGACTCTTTTCTTTGTCACTCATGTTCTATTCTTTAACCATACTACACATACAATTCATTATATCATAAGTTTATTTTGCTTCAGGTTTGCTTTAAACAAAAAGGAAATGATAGAAACCGAAACGTCCACAGAAAAGAAGGTTTTTTGTAATTAAGAGCTAGGGACATTAACACCTTTTGGCCATAATAGGTAATATGACAAAGGATTATATGAATACTTGTATATCGGTATACTTTATTGGGGGGGCTTTGTACCCACATGTTGCGTAATCCAGTTTTGTCAATAGATAACTTTTTAAGCAACAGAGAGTCACTCCCTTAGTAGAAAAAGGCTGCAGGCTCTACTTATGTATATTTTCGAATACTAATGGTGCCCATACGTGGTACAATTATTCTTTTTTTTTTTCGATTAGATACATTCGATTTATTTCGTTAGATCGAAAAAATTGCATCGTTGTTTTTGAGGCACCATACACGAATGTTCGATTAGGCTGAAAATCCGGGGAAAATGATCAAATATGCCGAAAAATCTAATTGAGAAAAAAGATTCAGATAAAAATAAAGTATTCAATGTAATGGTTTATTCGATCGGAAGTGGTTTGAGGCTTGTGCCATTAACCGTGCAAGAATGGCAGCAATTTTAATATTCCCCTTGAAAATAAACAGGCACATTTTGATTAGTTTTTTTTAGGCTCCACCCACTTTTCTGAATATTAATCCCAGTCACACAGTGACCAACTGTGCAAAGTTTAAGAACCCTGCCATTAACAGTAAAGAAGGGCTGCAGTTTACATTTTCCCAAGTGAAATCTGTTTTGACTCCGCCCAATTTTTGTGACCTTGACACACAGTCACTCAATTACCAAGTTTGTGAGCTTTCGGGTTTGTTAGAATTTAAATATTATATGCTTGAATTCGTAGACCTCAGTTACTTTTAACGGAGTTTAGTTAAAAGACTTGATGTGCAGAATCTCCCTTTAAAGGGAAGGTTCAGGGAGGGTGGTTAAAAAATAAAAATCAATTTCCACTTACATGGGGCTTCCTCCAGCCCGTGGCAGGCAGGAGGTGCCCTCGCCGCCGCTCCGCGGGCTCCCGGTGGCCGACCCGACCTGGCCAGGCCGGCTGCCAGGTCGGGCTCTTCTGCGCTCCAAGGCCCGACACTTCTGCATCCCACGCCGGTGCGCTAACGTCATCGGACGGGCCTGCGCAGTACAGCCCGGCGGACGTCCGATGACGTCAGCGCGCCGGCGTGGGACGCAGAAGTGCCGGGCCTTGGAGCGCAGAAGAGCCCGACCTAGCAGCCGGCCTGGCCAGGTCGGGTCGGCCACCGGAGACTACCGGGAGCCCGCGGAGCGGCGGCGAGGGCACCTCCTGCCTGCCACGGGCTGGAGGAAGCCCCAGGTAAGTGGAAATTGATTTTTATTTTTTAACCACCCTCCCTGAACCTTCCCTTTAAGGATGATTTCTAGGATCACTGCAGAACAGTGTGTTTCTGCTTATACAAGGCCAGAGGGTTTTATCTGTCCTCTCATGTGCAGACATAGAGGCAGTCTTTTTCTGTAAACATCAAGTGTTTTCATATTTCCTAAAGGTAAAGAACTGTCCTTCTCAGATTAAGGGACAGGTCACTGGAACATGGAATTTTCCAGTGCATGCGCAGTAAAGACTGTGCTTGTCATGATATCACGGGTCCTTATCAGCCAATAGCAGGCGATGAGTTATTGATCCATCCCTGCTCAGATGATGTCACATTTAACTCTTTAGAAGTCAATATAAGAGCCAATGTAGGCTCCCGAGGGGGCTACTTCTGACTGAGGACTTTATTCACTCCTTTTCCTACTTTCATTCTACATAATCTGTATGCTGTATATATATGCCTAGCATAGATGTAACTAAGAGAGGCCTGATCTATCTATTAGGGATAGATCAAATGATGCAAGGAACGCATAAGATTCTACAGACGGTTTGTTTGCAAAAGTATTTGGCCCCCTTGAAGTTTTCCACATTTTGTCATATTACTGCCACAAACATGAATCAATTTTTTTGGAATTCCACGTGAAAGACCAATACAAAGTGGTGTACACATGAGAAGTGGAAAAAAAACTTGCAAAGTGGGGTGTGCGTAATTATTCAGCCCCCTGAGTCAATACTTTGTAGAACCACCTTTTGCTGCAATTACAGCTACCAGTCTTTTAGGGTATGTCTCTACCAGCTTTGCACATCTAAATCCTTGCCCATTCTTCTTTGCAAAACTGCTCCAGCTCAGTCAGATTAGATGGACAGCATTTGTGAACAGCAGTTTTCAGATCTTGCCACAGATTCTCGATTGGATTTAGATCTGGACTTTGACTGGGCCATTCTAACACATGGAAATGTTTTGCTTTAAACCATTCCATTGTTGCCCTAGCTTTATGTTTAGGATCGTCCTGCTGGAAGGTGAACCTCCGCCCCAGTCTCAAGTCTTTTGAAGACTCAGAGGTTTTCTTCCAAGATTTCCCTGTATTTGGCTCCATCCATCTTCCCATCAACTCTGACCAGCTTCACTGTCCCTGCTGAAGAGAAGCACCCCCAGAGCATGATGCTGCCACCACCATATTTGACAGTGGGGATGGTGTGTTCAGAGTGATGTGCAGTGTTAGTTTTCCGCCACACATAGCGTTTTGCATTTTGGCCAAAAAGTTCCATTTTGGTCTCATCTGACCAGAGCACCTTCTTCCACATGCTTGCTGTGTCCCCCACATGGCTTGTGGCAAACTACAAACAGGACTTCTTATGCTTTTCTGTTAACAATGGCTTTCTTCTTGCCACTCTTCCATAAAGGCCAACTTTGTGCAGTGCACGACTAATAGTTGTCCTATGGACAGATTCCCTCACCTGAGCTGTAGATCTCTGCAGCTCGTCCAGAGTCACCATGGGCCTCTTGACTGCATTTCTGATCAGCGCTCTCCTTGTCCGGCCTGTGAGTTTAGGTGGACGGCCTTGTCTTGGTAGGTTTACAGTTGTGCCATACTTCTTCCATTTCTGAATGATCGCTTGAACAGTGCTCCGTGGGATGTATAGATTCAACGTATAGATTCTTACAATTGGTGCCGTGAAATCCCGTGCTGTCTCGCAGAAAAAGGCATAAAAGGTCTGGGGCCAGAGATATCAGTCTATCAAGGACTTTCACAGCAAAAAAAAAAGCAGAGAGGATGCTGGAAGCTTATCGAGAAGTGATAAGTGAGTGCGGGGCTGCAAGGAGCCCGGAGCACGGAATGAAGTTCGAGTACTACAGCGGCGGATCTCTAGGATGTCATAAGCTGTGCCGTACACACAGTTACTGCCAAAACAGTATCCAGAGTAGGAGCGATCCTGGGCGTGGCCAGGCAAATTGCAGTGAGGGGAACACATGGGTCCACTGAGCGGGGTCTTAGAGCCCCAGGGGAGACGTCAGAAGAGAGATCCGTGAGAAAATTTGCCACAGCTGTATGAACTGTCATTCGATTCGAAGGAACGTCGGGATGTTCAGGAGTTTTGGCAATATGGAATCAAGAAAGCTGAGGTACTGGCAGCAGAGACAGAGACAGACATGTCAGTCGGATAAGCGAAAGTTTCCAGAGGCCAATCCTGGTTCGGAGAACAGCGAGATTTCCGAGATCAGAAAGAGACTAAAAAAAAAGTGACTGAGCAAAGCATAATGCAAATTGCTAATGTTTTTCTTTCCCAAGGAGGTGCTCTCATAATGAAGAGTGCCCTGCTGATGGTGATCCTAGGTTACCATTTCGTCCTAGGAGACCGAGGAGAGGACATTCTCATGAACAATAAGGGGTTAATGAGAACAAGGCCCAAGCATGTTAATGTTTGGAGAAAAAGGTACTGATCCTTTTGCACTTCCCTCTGATTGGCCCGACTGGACCGAACAGGGAAGGAGGAAAAGATCACTCGTGCCAGGTGGAAACAAATTTCATGGCACAATGTTGGTGAAAGGTATGAAGGGTCAAGTGTGATGTGAACGGCAGCTTAAATCTGCTCTGGAATGTCACACTCCCAGAACCAACGCACGATCCAAAGTCTTGTTAAAAGGTACATTGCAGTACAATGGGTACATGCAAAAGGTGGAGTGTGTTGTTCAGGATTAACTTGTCTTGGTTCTCCGGAGTGAGATGGTTCTAGATTGGAGAGGAACGAGTAGTAAGCGTCACTTCTCCTCCAGGAGAGAAGCAGGGAACAATATCACACTCTGGAGCAACCAACAAAGGGTGTCTCTGAGACAACTAAACACACGTAAAGGCTGGAAAGCAGAAGGGTTTTGGTTCTTGGAACTGCCGGGGATCGCCGATCTGCCTTACGAAGTAAACAGCAGGGATTTCTTCCCCTCGTGTTTACATTTTGCCGGCGAGCCGCGATCGGCGGCTCTCCGGCTGTTCACGGAGACACCCTCCGTGAACTGACATCCATGGTAGACCACTTAAGACCTGCCGACGCCTATGGACGTTAGGCGGTCGTTAAGTGGTTAAAGAGGTTGAACAGAAATATAATCAGGTGAGTTCCAGTCTGACCTGGTGGAGAAGGTTTCTGGGGATGTTCCAGGGACACTCGGACTGGGCCTCTGCAGTTCAACACTTCTTTCTACACCCACTAGCCATCATGATGGGGATGACAATCATAGGCATCATTACACAGGTGAGTTTATGTGTGAAATTACGCAAACAAATCCATATGGTTAAGAGATTGGTGTCAGATAAACAATCTCATAAGCCGATATTTCCAAGATGAGCGACATACAAGGTTAGGTGTCTAGTTCTCAGCCGTACTCATGAGTATGGAGCTTATTGTTTAAAGGCGTTTTTTTAGAAGACACCTAGCACTGCTCCGTTGCTTAACAGACAAACAAATTTCACTTTTCCATGAACATGCAAGTTTTTTTAAGGGGTACGCATGTGAGGCAAATGTGGAAAGTTTGGTCAATAGGGGCCTAGAAGTAGGGCATCCCCAGAGAGCCTGGTTAAAAGGAGGCCAAGAGGTCTTGCTCTCTCTCCCAGGGATAACCACCTAGAGCAGAGAAAGTGTGTGAGCAGGAACATCGAAAAGTGAAACATAAAAGAAAAGAATCATGGGTACTATCTGAACCAGAAGAAGGGATCTGCAGATCAAGCCTTTTCAGGGGGGCTGTTAGAATTTAAGTATTATATGCTTGAATTCGTAGGCCTCAGGTACTTTAGCTGAGTTTAGTTAAAAGAGTTGATGTGCAGAATCGCCCTTTAAAGAGAACCAGAGACAAAGCACCCTCATGTATTTTACCTTATAAATCAGTGGGAACATGACAGTAAACACCTAATCTGCTCTTTGATTCATTGTTCTCTGTTTAATCTGACTGTTATCACCTCTGATGAGAATCGCCGACTGAGCATTCAGTCTGGCTTTGCTATGGAATGATTATAGCTGAGTCTGTCTTCTCTGGTGTCTTTTTAAGCCCAAGCCTGCCGCCTTGTGGCATTCCCGGCAAAGCTAGACTGAATGCTCAGTCGGGGATTCTTATCACAGCTGATAACAGACACTTTTAGCAGTGAGGATGAAAGAGAGAGCAGGGTAGGTGTTTTCTCTAATGTTCCCACTGATATATATGGTAAAATACATAAGGGTGCTTCGTCTCTGGTTCACTTTAAGGAGGATTTCTAGGATCACTGCAGAACAGTGTTTTCATATTTCCTAAAGGTAAAGAACTGTCCTTCTCAGATTAAGGGACAGGTCACTAAAAAACATGGTATTTTCCAGTGCATGCGCAGTAAAGACTGTGCTTGTCATGATATCACGGGTTCTTATCAGCCAATAGCAGGCGATGAGTTATTGATCCATCCCTGCTCAGATGATATCACATTTAACTCTTTAGAAGTCAGTATAAGAGCCAATGTGGGCTCCCGAGGGGGCTACTTCTGACTGAGGACTTTATTCACTCCTTTCCCTACTTTCATTCTACATGATCTGTATGCTGTATATATATATATATATATATATGCCTAGCATAGATGTAACTAAGAGAGGCCTAATCTATCTATTAGGGATAGATCAAGTGATGCAAGGAACGCATAAGATTCTACAGACAGTTTGCTTTACCGAGGTTAGATATTGCTACTTAACATATCTGTATATTTGTTTTACAAATAAACTCTTGAACTTTGACGACGTCTACGAAGTCCTATCTCCAATGCTGTATGCTGTGATAAGAGTCAAGTTATCACACTTCCTGTGATATGGTGCCGAACAAAGGCGTAGTATTGTTGCCAATAGCAACCAACGTATAGATTCTTACAGGGTTCCTGGCATCAAAATTGTGTGAATGGAAGCAGTTTATCTAGCAAATAAATCTGATTGGCTTTTTGTGGCTCCGCCCCTTTAGTGACTTTGAACCCCAGTCATTTAATCCGAGTCACCCAGTGACCACATATGCAAAGTTTGAGAACCCTGCCATTAACAGTGTAATGGCTGCAGTTTATATTTTCCCAGTGAAATTTGTCTTTTTCCACTTTTTATAACCTTGACACACAGTCACTCAATGACCAAGTTTGTGAGCTTTCAGGTTCCTGACATCAAAAATGTGTGAATGAAAGCAGTTTATCCACCAAGGAAATCTGATTGGCTGTTTGTGGCCTCGCCCCTTAGTAAATTTGGACCCCAGTCACCCAATGACTGACTTTAGTAAGTTTAAAGCCTCTGCCATAAACAGTGTAAGAATGGCAACAGTTTAAATATTCCCCTTGAAAATCAATAGGTGAATTTTGTTTGGCTGTTGTAGGCTCCACCCACTTTCCTGAATCTTAATCTCATTCACCCAGTGACCAAGTGTGGCTAGTTTGAAAACCCTGTGATTAAAGGGAACCTTAACTGAGAGGGATATGGATGTTTCCTTTTAAACAACACCAGTTGCCTGGCGTCCTGCTGATCTATTTAGCTGCAGTAGTGTCTGAGTCACAACCCTGAAACAAGCATGCAGCTAATCCAGTCTGACTTCAGTCAGAGTACTTGATCTGCATGCTTGTTGAGGGGCTGTGGCTAAAAGTATTAGATACACAGGATCAGCAGGGGAGTCAGGCAACTAGTATTAGTTTAAAAGGCAAAATCCATATCCTTCTCAGTTTAGGTTCCCTTTAACAGTGTAAGAATTGCTGCAGTTTACATTTTCCCATTTAAAATTAATGGCTGCAATTTGATTGGCTGTTTTATGCTCTGCCTACTTTTCCTGGATTTGTAACCTCAGTCACCAAGTGACCAACTGTGCCAGGTGTGGGGACTCTGGATTGATTACTGTGAGAATGGCAGCCTTTTACATTTTTTCTATTGACATGAATGGGTGAAATCTCATTTGCTGTTTGTAGTTCCGGCCAGGTGTGCAGGGGGGGGGGGACACGACCCTTAGAACATATCATCCCAGGTAGTAAGGGATCTGTATACCAAGTTTCGTTCAAATCGGTCAAGGCGTTTTCGAGTGATCGCGGCACATACACACATACATACGATTTTATATATATATAGATTCAACATACATGATACAATTACAACACCCAATCATCAACATTTTTCCAGCGTGTCCGATCCGATTTTTCTCGAAAAAACGGGATAATCATTTGAATTTCTTGATCGAAAAAAAAATATATTTTTGACTTTCATTCGATTCGATCGTTTAGATCGAATAAACGGAAAATCGAACATTTTTATTGTACCATGTATGGGCACCATAAAACTGCCATAGATGACCATGCATGGATTAGATACATGTGATAGAGTTTGGCAAAATGAAAGAAGCGTGAGGTAGTTCTACAGCTCTGTATTACTTTGATAGCACAGTTTTTAATTTATACGGGTGGAGTCTTAGCACAGATAATGTCTAGTTTTCCGTCAGGCCTAGACCACGTGGGGAGTAATGTATCAAATAGGTGTTGGATTTCTTCTTTGTAAATTAATCAGACTACACTCTTTGGAAAAAGATAGCTTTTCTTCAGTTCTTCTATAAGTTAGATTTGTTGCCAGCAACATGATTGTTTGGAGGTTGTCCTCCCTTCAGTTAGTGAAGAATGTCTTTCTCTTCTTTGAGTCTTGAGTTCTTTTTTGCTATATACAGAGAGGAAGAAAGAAATTCCATTGTACTAGGCGACTGCAAAACTGGAAATGTTAATTTCTGAAACAACCCTACTACGCCAGTCATGGACTTTCTCCTTTTGGATAATTTGACTTGAGAAAAGCTATTATATATTGTGGACTTTTAAAGGGTATGTCTTGGCACAGATGTAATATAGTACAAATTCTCCTTGGCCAGAAGGAAATCAAATAGCGTGTTAGTACTACATGTTACGCTGAGTTTGACTCCTCAGTCTTTTTAGTCTACAACAACCATAATAAACAGACGCTGAACCAGAACTTTGCATGGGGATAGTCCTGTTAGGGAACTAAGGATTTCAGTAACTGATTTATTAATCAAGCTGTCAACTGATCACGTGGTTTTTTTTGTTATTTTATTTTTTTTAAGTATTTATATAGCGCCGACATATTACGCAGCGCTGTATATATTTTCCTGTCACTAATTGTCCCTCAAAGGGGCTCAAAATCTAGTCCCTATCATAGTCCTATGTCTATGTATGTATCGTGTAGGGCATATATTATAGTCGAGGGCCAATTTAGGGGGAAGCCAATTAACTTATCTTTATGTTTTTGGGATGTGGGAGGAAACCAGAGCGCCTAGAGGAAACCTATGCAGATACAGGTATGGGGAGAACATACAAACTCCTTGCAGATGTTGACCTTGCTGGGATTCAAACCGGGGACCCAACGCTGCAAGGCGAGAGAGCTCTAACCGTTACGCCACCATGCTGTGGTTACAGAAGAAATGGCCAGGTATGATAAAATCATGGGAAAAAATGAAGATAAATGCAGCATACCTCTAGTGATGACAAACAGTGGTGGCTTAAAACAAATATTATTGGTCTCCTGACAATGCAGGCCTGTTCCAGCGCTGGGACCACCGAAAAAATGCTTTTCGACAGCTCGAGCAGGCGCACTTGTGCAACAGTGACTTGCTCGGCTTTCTTTGGAAAAAGCATTTACACATTGGATCCATGCTACTGCTCAGGCGTGAGAGTCACCTGCACAGTAGTACCAACCCAATCGGCTATTTCCACCAGAGCTCAAGCGGGATGGTAGTAGTGCACATGCGCAGGGAGGTAACTCTTTGGGGATCTCAGCGATGGTATAGGTTGACATACAAAGATGGGGGAGCCTCTTTAGGGTCCAGAGGACTCCTCCCCCCCCTGAGGTAAGTATTTAAAATTGTGTCACACAAACCTCGCAGGCTTTTTGCTTTACGTCCTATTTTTTTGAGCAGTTACCAAAGTCACAAGACTAACACTCTGAGATCTGCAAAAAAATTTAAATTTACTTGGGCAATATTTATTTCTGCAGTGAAGGGGAAGCAGATATGCACAAAATCTTGGAAAATGTCCACACACTTTAATTCCTGGCTAAAAGCATTTTTCGTCAAGCTTTTAATGAAGAGATAAAAGGGGAAATTTAATTATATTCAGGGTAGTGCCGGTCTACTTGCTAGGATCATAGTAGGGACAGTAGAGATGGTGTGTGTCACGGACGATTGCGGGGACGCAGGCGCGTCCTGGAACCGCCCGTGAAGAAAAGAACGATCGCACTCGATTCCTGCATCGATTGCGCCTCAGATCAATAAAACCAAGATCTGATGTGCAGTATCCCTCTGCTTAGGAACAGCTGGGAAATCTGTCTTAGCTGAAATGACAGCCTGGGGGGAAGGTGTTAATTAGCTTGGACATATTCCCTGTGGAAGGCACAATTCCCCTTTTGGCTCTGGGAACCAGGTGACACTTAGCTGATCTCATGGAGATGTTAATTAACCAAAGGATGCCTAGGTGCAGCCAAGCAGGCTACGAATCCACGGGAGGTCTTGACACTCTGTTCTCTGCTAAAGATCAAAGGAAAGTCAGCTGTAGCAGCTAGAACATCCTGAATAAACCTGAGTCTCATCCTGGCATAATCCATAACTTCCCAGATCTGTAATATTTCTGGGGTTCCTGAGATGGCAGCTTCACCAAACGTGGGGGAAGTGTAGCATGAGCCCCGGTGCTGGTTCTGAGGAAGTTTCAGAACCTTCGGAGGTAAGGACTGCCAGCTAGGCAGTTTCAAAGTGCCCTGATGATACCACAGGGGTCCCACCCCTCATGTCTGGTATCAGGGCGCTGGGTAAATCGAGACAGACCTGAAAATGTTAATAAATCTGCCCTGACCTGTACGGTTCTGTGAGTTAGAGCCCATATATGGGTAGATATGATTTCTAGCCCCAGGATAAGGGGAGGGCTCATCTCATCTTTGAAGGGGGTGTATGGCTCCCCGCCCTCACTCCCTCCTACTGAAACAGGGGCATAAGAATGGCTGAGGACCCAAACTCAGTGTCCTCCACACTGAACCATCTTGCACTCATCAGATGCCAGCTTGAGGATATGCTGGCATCCACCTGGTCTGAACTCTGGACTTTGAAACCAAGAACTTTATGATTCTTCCCACAATAAGGACATCTTTCCAGGAACTAAGTATTTTTCTCCCTTCTTTTATTTTTCATACTGGCTATTACTGTCTTAATAATTGTGATTTTTAATAATTGTCTGTATATATTAATTATTTATATTGCGTGAATAAACGACTTTCTCCAAGTCATTCACTTTCCGCTACCCTGCTTATCAGCACACACAGAACTGATCCCGGGTCTCTGAAGATACGCTACTGTTTGTTTGTTGTTGGCTAGACAGAATATCGTGTGTTTAACCGTTTTATTCGCAGGATTAGTCAGTCAGTTAGTGGGCCCCACGGTCCCATAGTAACCGCGGTGGTGGCAGTTTACTCTGAACCAGTAGGTGACGTTGTAATTACCCGTGTCTCACAGGCTCCCTTCTGAGTTGTCTGCGGCTAATTCTTAACGGTTCCTGCGCATTGACTGCGACCAGAGTTCGCACGATCTGTGCGCTGGCACCGTTTAGAAGGCTAAGTGCGGTCAGCCACTGAGGGCTCCTGTGACAGTGTTAGGCAGCGGTTGGGACCTGTGTTGTGCTGAAAGTATCTGCGATAGCGCTAGTGCTATCGAGAAACGAACTAATTCGTTGGTGTAGCTGGAAGGCAATATATTTTTTATATATACAGAGAGACTGTGTAGCCAGTACCCCTCCCCAAAAGTTTTATTTTATTTGGCGTGGAAATGTCCGGGAACTACAAGAAAATGTGCCTGGCGGACCTGCAAAATCTTTGCCAAGAGAGAGGCATTGATGTCGGCCGCAAGAAACAAGGGGACCTGGTAACAGAATTGTTTCAATGGGATACCCAGCAACTGCAGGAGCTGGATGTGGCTGCTGAGGTAGACGCTGACCCATCTGACTCAAGGCAAGGGGATCCAGAGGCTGAAGATCCTAGGCGTACAGAGGTTGAGCATCCTGCGGGCCCTGTTGCAACAGTTACGCCAGAGACTGTCAGTATGGACCCCAATCCCAGAGTTTCTGAAAGTACTCGCCTGGAACCGGCCAGTACTGGACTGTCCGTTTGTACTGATCCGCTAATGCAGCAGGCGTTACAAAAGCTGATGGACACTGACCTGGACAAGTACCTGCAGTACATGCGTGAAGAGCGCCAAATGCGGGAGGAACGGGAGCGGCAAGCTGCTGCTGCTGAACGCCACGCGGAGAGGGATGCCGCTGAGCGGGAACGCCAACGACAGCATGAGCTAAACATGGCAAAAGTGCAACAGGCCAGCCGGAGTTCACCGCCCAGCCTCCCTGCTGAAGGAGCTGCACCACCCGTAAGTGCAAAATTTAAATTTGCTAATATTGAAAAAGACACAGACATTGACTTGTTTTTGCGGTCTTTTGAAAAAGCATGCCGTCAGTATCGTCTGTCCCAAGACCAGTGGGCCAGACATCTGACACCTTTGCTGCGCTACAAAGCGCTTGATGCCTTCGCAGAATTGCCTGCGGAGAAGGATAATGATTATGCTGCTATAAAAGACGCTATCATTACTAAGTACCAGCTGACGCCAGAAGCCTATCGGAAGAAGTTCAGGGCCTGGCAGAAAAAGTCTGCTGATTCGTACCGAGATGTGGCCAGCAGCTTGCTCACCACACTCCGCCAGTGGACACTAGGCCTCACCAAAGGGTCTTATGATGTCCTGGAGGACTTGATAGTCCTGGAACAATTTCTGAACATTTGCCCTGCTGATGTACGCCAGTTTGTGCTAGAACGCAGGCCGGCTTCAGCAACTGTCGCTGCAGACCTTGCTGAGACTTTTGCAACTACCCGGGTGGTTGATACCCGCAGAACTGTCCCATCCAGCTGGAGAGGAGGTCAGCCCAATACCTCAGCAGACCCTCCTGCCCCTGTGAGCCGTCCGCCCCAGAGGCCACCCAGCGCAGCTGCTGCACCCAGGCCTGCAGCGCCTGGAGAGGTCACCTGTCACTACTGCCGCCAGCCCGGACACATGAAATTCGACTGTCCGGAGCGGAGACAGACACCACCAGCACCTGGATCATCTGCATCACCTGTACCTCACCCACAGCAGAGGCAACCCGCCAGCGAACCACAGCCTGGATCATCAGATTTTGTCCTGTTTGCACGCGGAAAGGAAATCCGCGACCGAACCGACCAGCAGCAACTTGTTAGAGTGAACGGCAAAGTTGTCACCGGATTTCGAGACACCGGAGCTGACATCACGTTAGTTCACTCACATCTTGTGCCAAAGGAGAGCATCAGCTCCAGCCGATCCCTTGCCCTTACTGGAGTAGAGGGCACCCTTTTCCACATAGCCCACGCAAGAGTGAAGCTGGATTGGGGAGTGGGAGGGGTCCACGAAAGGGTTGTTGGGGTTATGAAGGATCTCCCAGTCCCTGTGTTGCTGGGGACTGATTTGGGCAAGCTTGTGTCCTACTATGAACCTGCCACGACCGCCTTGTCGCTCACGGAAGGAGACGGACTCTCCACCCACCACCAGGTACTTTATACACTTGGGGGAGCACCAGGGGGAGGTGGGTTGAATGTGCCCAGTTCAAGGGTACCAGGTTCAATAGTGCCTGCTTCAAAGGCACCTGAGTTTGATGTACAGGCTGTCTGTTGTGATGATGCTGTAACTGTACCTGAGTTTCTTGTACAACCTGTCTGTAATGAAAAAATGTCTATACCTGTCAATGTCATTACTGCATGCAATGATGATTTGAGTAATGTCCGTCTGTGCCATTCTGACAGTGTACCTGTGCTAGCAGTACCGCGCAGCTGCACTGCTCAGAACCCGAGCTCAGAACAGGTGGAGGGGGTTCCGGCCTCCTCCCCCTCCTCTGACCGCAGGGATGAGACCTTTCAGCCGCTGGCCTCGTGTGACATGAGCCAGTTGGCTGAAACTGACAGCGCCATATTCTCAGCCGCACTACAAAGTGACCCAAGCCTGGAGGTGCTCAGGCAGCAAGCCGCTGAGCCCCTCGCAGACGGGGCCGCTTTCAAGGTGTACTGGGAAGGTGGGAGACTGTACAGTGAGTCTGTACAGCCCCCTACAGGTAGATCCCACGCGGATACCAAGTGGCTTGTGGTCCCGAGTGCGTTCAGGGGACATGTGCTGAAATCCGCACATGGTAATCCTCTGACAGGGCACTCGGGTGTCCGCAAGACACTCGCCGGTATTCGGAAACAGTTTTATTGGCCCCGGATGAACAGGGATGTAGCACACTACTGCAGGGCATGTGCCGTCTGTCAGGAGCTGGGAAGGTCCAGGGATTCCCGCGGGGTTCCCTTAGGTCCACAGCCACTCAGCAGGGGAACCCTGCGTGGGCTGGCTGTTGACCTAACCAACCCACTGCCCATTGTCAGCAGTCCCGGCAGACACCACGTCCGACTGCAGTGGCGCAAACGCCCTGTCCAGAACGGTCCATGTTGGGTCAACCCTGAGGGTAGCAGACCGCGACCGGTCCAGGGGAACCGAGCCACAGGCTCCAATAGGTTTTCCCGCCGTACCGGCAACTCGAGGCCCGTCA
This sequence comes from Hyperolius riggenbachi, assembly GCF_040937935.1. Taxonomy (NCBI): domain Eukaryota; kingdom Metazoa; phylum Chordata; class Amphibia; order Anura; family Hyperoliidae; genus Hyperolius; species Hyperolius riggenbachi. The sequence continues at coordinate 77,162,839 of NC_090653.1, forward strand.
GCCAGGTTAGCGGCGCCGCCACACATCTTGCGGATGAGTGGCTAAGCCACGGACAAGGGGGAGGGCTGTCACGGACGATTGCGGGGACGCAGGCGCGTCCTGGAACCGCCCGTGAAGAAAAGAACGATCGCACTCGATTCCTGCATCGATTGCGCCTCAGATCAATAAAACCAAGATCTGATGTGCAGTATCCCTCTGCTTAGGAACAGCTGGGAAATCTGTCTTAGCTGAAATGACAGCCTGGGGGGAAGGTGTTAATTAGCTTGGACATATTCCCTGTGGAAGGCACAATTCCCCTTTTGGCTCTGGGAACCAGGTGACACTTAGCTGATCTCATGGAGATGTTAATTAACCAAAGGATGCCTAGGTGCAGCCAAGCAGGCTACGAATCCACGGGAGGTCTTGACACTCTGTTCTCTGCTAAAGATCAAAGGAAAGTCAGCTGTTAGCAGCTAGAACATCCTGAATAAACCTGAGTCTCATCCTGGCATAATCCATAACTTCCCAGATCTGTAATATTTCTGGGGTTCCTGAGATGGCAGCTTCACCAAACGTGGGGGAAGTGTAGCATGAGCCCCGGTGCTGGTTCTGAGGAAGTTTCAGAACCTTCGGAGGTAAGGACTGCCAGCTAGGCAGTTTCAAAGTGCCCTGATGATACCACAGGGGTCCCACCCCTCATGTCTGGTATCAGGGCGCTGGGTAAATCGAGACAGACCTGAAAATGTTAATAAATCTGCCCTGACCTGTACGGTTCTGTGAGTTAGAGCCCATATATGGGTAGATATGATTTCTAGCCCCAGGATAAGGGGAGGGCTCATCTCATCTTTGAAGGGGGTGTATGGCTCCCCGCCCTCACTCCCTCCTACTGAAACAGGGGCATAAGAATGGCTGAGGACCCAAACTCAGTGTCCTCCACACTGAACCATCTTGCACTCATCAGATGCCAGCTTGAGGATATGCTGGCATCCACCTGGTCTGAACTCTGGACTTTGAAACCAAGAACTTTATGATTCTTCCCACAATAAGGACATCTTTCCAGGAACTAAGTATTTTTCTCCCTTCTTTTATTTTTCATACTGGCTATTACTGTCTTAATAATTGTGATTTTTAATAATTGTCTGTATATATTAATTATTTATATTGCGTGAATAAACGACTTTCTCCAAGTCATTCACTTTCCGCTACCCTGCTTATCAGCACACACAGAACTGATCCCGGGTCTCTGAAGATACGCTACTGTTTGTTTGTTTGTTGTTGGCTAGACAGAATATCGTGTGTTTAACCGTTTTATTCGCAGGATTAGTCAGTCAGTTAGTGGGCCCCACGGTCCCATAGTAACCGCGGTGGTGGCAGTTTACTCTGAACCAGTAGGTGACGTTGTAATTACCCGTGTCTCACAGGCTCCCTTCTGAGTTGTCTGCGGCTAATTCTTAACGGTTCCTGCGCATTGACTGCGACCAGAGTTCGCACGATCTGTGCGCTGGCACCGTTTAGAAGGCTAAGTGCGGTCAGCCACTGAGGGCTCCTGTGACAGTGTGATATGCTGTTTATAAAAGAACATTGCTCTCTGCCCTTTTGAATTTAAGGCATATGTGTTTACTAGTCAAAGGGTGGCAATGGATTGCAGGGTCAGTTTTTCATTTTTAATTGTGTTTTTTCATCTTCTGCTTTTCATATATCTCAGGTACTCCAAAGACGAGAGTTCTTCGAAAGCTTCTTCATCCTGCTGCAGCCAATAGAAGGTAAACTCACTGTCTCTGACGGGCTAGTCTTTTACATTATGGGCAAAGTAGCAAGAAGGTTTAAACATGGAGGGCACTTCCATAGGGGCAAGCTGTGCTATTACCCCAAGGCAGCTAAGCATCTATTCTCCTCCCTAGGGTCCTGGGAGAGTTTTCGTGAGCATTGCAACTCACAGGTGTGCTTCTTCCTTTTGTTGCGTATACCCGTCATTTGTGATGGTAGCTACGAGTACATAGCTGCTCCCAATTTAAATTAGATAGTGCTGCCCGCAGCAGGGGGGGTGAACTTACCTGTACCGCCACCTATAGCCGATGTGTTCCACATAAGGCCACTACTTCCTCCTTCTAGGTTTGAAGGAGGAAGTTGTGGAGTTACGTGGACTGTGAGCGGAACGCATCGGCTATAGGCAGCGGTACAGGTAATTTAACCCCCCACTACCAGTTATCATCCTTGCCGTGACGCCTCTTCTCAGTGACCCGTAGCATGTAATTATGTAATAAGAGTCAAAACAAGACACAGAACATTTATATTGCGCTTGTCTCCTGGTGGACTCAAAGCATTTCAGGGCTGAAGACACTTAACCACCTTAAACTCCACAGGTGAACAGCATCATTGGGGGGGCTTTACCCGAAGACTCCTTACTGTTTTACATATTAGCTTGATCCAGGATTTGAACCCTTGTCAAAGGGCTCATATCCCACCTCAAAGGCAACATCCTTACCAGTACGTTATCCACATATGTAAAATATGAAAAAGGGACAATCTAGAGCCCCCAATGGTGTATTATTGACAATACAATGAAGATGTTACGTATGAAGTATGGGTTGCCAAGATCAGGCAACCACTAAATGCGCATGAGGGGAGATTAGACCTGTCCCCACTCAGGCTAAGAAGTCGCTCTCTGCAGAAAAGAAAAGGGTAGTCTCACCCATCCACCAGGTGAATAACAATAACTTGGGAGAATACAGGCGCCAGCAGAATAAAAATATACCAAAGTTAAAACGTATAAAATGGAGGGGAGGGTGGACTTACCTCCTCAGGAAGAACACAACAATCAAATAAGATCAAAAAAAGTTTTTATCCTTACTCCAACAATCTGCAACGCTTCGCAGGTCTCAAGCCCACTTCCTCAGGCAAAAATATAACAAGGAGCAACTCAAAAGTTGTGTACGCAAGGCGCTACACCAGCATACACAACTTTTGAGTTGCTCCTTGTTATATACGTTTTAACTTTGGTATATTTTTATTCTGCTGACGCCTCTGTATTTTCCCAAGCTATCCACATATGCGCTCGGTCATGGAGGAGAGGCGTCCCTGTGAGAATAAAGATGGAATGAATGGAGGAGTGCGCCAGCCGGGACAGATGAGTCAAAATGCTGCTGAAAACTGCCCTAGTGGCAAAAATAAAGTTGGTTGAGACCTGGGAGGGTGGCAGAAATTGTCTCGGGTACCCTGGGGGGAATTGGCAAATAAGATCCTAAAGCCGCTTACGGGGAGGGTCAGGGGTCGCTTGCCCATTGTGACTACAACTAGTCCTGGGTTTAGAATCTATTCCTAGTGTACTTGAAAAGTGTAAGAATGTGGTGGGTAACACAGCCCTGCAGTAAAAAATTATAGCTAGAATACAAGTTTTCTGTGTAGCATCATTATTATTTAGATAGCGCCAGCATCTTCCACAGCACTTTACAGAATAGATGTCTTGTCATTAACTGTCCCTCAGAGGGGCTCACAATCTAATCCCTACCATAGTCATATGTCTATATCATGTGGTGTATGTATCTTAGTCTATGGCCAATTTAGGTGTAAGCCAATTAACTTTCCTGTATGATTTTGTGATGTGTGAGGAATGCAGAGTACCTGAAGGAAACCCACGCAGACACAGGGAGACCATACAAACTCTGTGCAGATATTGCCCTAGCTGGGGTTCAAACTGGGGACTCAGCACTGCAAGGAGAGTGTGCTAACCACTATGCCACCGTGCTGCTCTGGATGCAGCCTTTAAAGCAGTAAGAGGCTAAGTCGTTGTATAACCAAGTTGTGTATTCATTGAGAAAAGCATAAAGTAGAACTCTTGTCCCTCTATTCTTTTCCCTACAGTTGTCTTTTCTTTGCTGCGGCAATGACCGTAATGAAGATCTTTTGACCATCTCATCTATGAAAGTCCCCTCCCTAACCCTCTTCATGGAGATTACCGCAATGGAAAGGTAAAGGGAGGGTTATTTTGATAGCTGGGCTACTACCTACTATACTTACCATTTGCACAGTGTGAGGGACTCGAAATGGCTGTGAGTCAGAGAGTTTGCTAATGTAGCTCCACCCCAGGTTCTGCATTGGTGAAATTGTAAGTAAGCAGAGGTGTAACTAAGAGAGGAGCAGCCTCCCTAGCAACCACAGGGGAGCCCAAGGCTTTGAGGGGCCCCATCAAGGAAACCTTTCTAGTAATTCCATTTCCTGCATTTACATTCAGGTCTCTTTTAAATCTGCATACCGGTCTGGGCCACTGCCACATGGATGATAATGAATGATATTGTGGTTCACTGCTTTTCATATTGCAAAGATTATTCATTGTGACATTCATTTTAGTGTAGTCTACACACAGTTTGACAGATTTATTGAAATAAGTGCAAGGAGAGTTAGAGCAAAAATAGAGCAGTTGTCCGGAGTGAACCCTTTAGAAATCTTGTTTTGTTTAACAACTGGAATCTGACTATTCTGGGAAACGGCACCACTTTTTTTTTCCAGTTTTCCTTTCCTTGACACATACCCAGGGCCGGCCCGCCCATGAGGCGGGGTGAAACTTTTGCCTCAGGCGGCACTTCTGGAGGGGCGGCAGCCGCCCGTCTGTGTGTGTGGGGGGCCGCCCGAGCTGGAGGGGATAGCGGGCAGGAAGGGGGTATTGGGCCTAGCGGCGGGGAGGGGGTCGGACCCCCCCCTCCCTCGCCTGGGTCCCCCGTCCTCCGCTCCCCTCCAGCTTTAGAAGTGAGGTCGCTGGCTGCAGCTATATTGTAAGAGGCAACGGGCGGGGAGGACTCACCTCTTCCTCGTTCCAGCCCGAGCCTGCGCTCCACTGACGTCACTTCCTGCTACGCCGCAGGAAGTGATGTCAGTGGAGCGCAGGCTCGGGCTGGAACGAGGAAGAGGTGAGTGATCCCCGCCCGTTGCCTCTTACAATATAGCTGCAGCCAGCGACCTCACTTCTAAAGCTGGAGGGGAGCGGAGGACGGGGGACCCAGGCGAGGGAGGGGGGGGTCCGACCCCCCTCCCCGCCGCTAGGCCCAATACCCCCTTCCTGCCCGCTATCCCCTCCAGCTCGGGCGGCCCCCCACACACGGCTTGGGGGGAGGGGCGGCGATTTTTTTGAATTTTGCCTCAGGCGGCAAAAAGGCTAGGGCCGGGCCTGCACATACCCTTTACAAGAATAGCAATAAATAGTGATGACTCATTGGTGTACTGCTGCTCTTCACTGTCCAATCACAGTGTCCTGATCTGTCTGTGTCTTAGGAGTGTCCAGGAGAAAAGTCAGGTCACAATTCTGGCTGTGCACCATAGCCAAGTTGTCTAGTGCCACCTTAATCATGGGATGTTCTGAACAGAAGTACATGTCTTTTAGCAGGTAGGACATTTATCACATGCCGCTTCTCATGGATGTTGAAATCCAGTTCTAAAGGGCCGAGGTCACTTTTGGCACAGCTAAAGTAAATTGATGGGACTGAATCAGGAAAGGTGTATTTCATCAAGTAGAACACATTTCTCCATGCATCCCAGACACAGGCACTGATATGGCCTTCTATCTCTGATTTATTGTAAACCTTATTTTCAGAGGCCGTAGCAGTGTTAGGGAGTCTTGCCCGGGATTTCCTTACTGAATAGGTGCAGGCTTACTGAACAGGAAGAGGCGAGATTCGAAACCTGATCTCCTGTGTCAGAGGCAGAGCAAGTACACTATACAGCCACTATCCACAGCAAATCCTAGTGTGTGCTTCCAGTTAATGGATAGGTGCGAGTGTTGGAAATGAGTTACAATGGCTTCTGCTGTATGCAGCTAATTCATCTGCAATCAGTATGCCAAACAGTACTGTTGTCAAGGTTGCAAACTGAAGATTAAATCAAAAGATACGTTTCAATACCGCTACATAAAAAAAAAACAAAAAAACGCCCAGAACCCAGGGGCGTAACAATAGACCCTGCAAGGGATGCAGCCACAGAAGGGCACAGAAGCCGCTGGGGGCCCTGTGGGGGGAGAAGTTTCTTTTTCCTGTCCTGAGAGACTGACAACTAAAGGCACAGAGAAAAAAAACGTTCTGCTCTCTGCACAATTGTTCTAATGACTGCATCTGCTCAGCCACTGATAAGGAATCATACAAAGTTTTGCAGACAGAAAATGTGTAGACAGTCCCTATTCAGTGTGCAGCAGGGTCTTGTGTACAGCACCCAGCCCCCAACCTCTTCACCCCTCCCAAGTGCTCTGTACTGTAGTGATGCTGGAGAAGTCTGCAGAGCCAGTTCTGCTCTATCAGAGGAGGCCAGAGTGAGTGTAATAAGCTGAGGCTGGGAGCACACTCGCCTGTCAGTTTTCTGTATGTATTTTCTGCACGCCATAGGCTTGATTCACTAAACCGTGCTAACATATCACGGGAGTGCTAGCGGTTTCCTGCTCGATTTTGCATGTGTTTTCGCACGCAGTTCCGCAATTTTACGTGCAATCGTGAACGAAAATTCGCGATGAAACGTTCCGTGCGGCCGTGATATGAGTTATCACGGTTTTGCCGGCCCGGATATAAGTCAAGGTCACATAGGCCATGGCCTAGGGCACCACATGATTGAGGGCGGATGGGCAGCAGGCTATACTAGGAAGGGGTCACATAGCTACCTATGCTGGAGGGAAGAGGGTCATCAGGCTATCTATATAGAGGGGGGAAGAGCTACTGATACTAAAGGGAAGGGGGGAGCAGTCAGCCAGCTACCTATACTGAAGGAGGGGCGGCTGCTGACCGTGGCCTTGGACGATAAAGAGTACAAATCCGGCCCTGCGGTTTAGTGAATCAAGCCCCATGTGTGTCTGTATGTGTGAAAACATGCACGTTTTATCACTGAAGCAAATGTAATTGATAGAGAAAATGTGTGCAGTGCTTCACTGCTGTCTGATTTTATCTGCATTGGATAAACACATTCAAGAGTGTACTAGCCAATTGAATAAAATTGGTACTCAGTGTACTTGTGCAGAGAAGATCGGGGGTGCCCCATCCAAAGTTTTGCAGAGGGGCCCAGTGATTTCTAGTTACGCCCCTACCAGGACCAATCTGTTTAAGGTGATTTCATAACACCAAGTCAAGTCAGGTTTACCTTCATCACTCTGCCTTATGTGAACAATAAACAAAGCTTTTAATAAAAGATTCTTGAGGACCTTCAATTATATTGCTGTAAAAAGTAACCGAAACTACAGCTGCAACCTTGTTTCCTTCTTTATCTTAGAACTGAACGTTTATTATCCATCCTGGCTTGTTTTGTGGGCTCCTGGAGTCTCCATTGCTGACACACACTGTAGCGGGCGGCCGCTGATAACACGTCCCGGTGATGTAAACACACAGATGACATTTGCTGTGGCAGGAACGCAGTGATCTCATGGCTGCACTCAGAGCTGAAAGGTTAGCTGGAATTAGCTGGAATTTAGTGGAGGGGTTATGCAAACTAAAGCCTAAGTAACATAATATCAGAAATGTGTTTTTAGGTGAAATTTTGCAATAGAAACTGAGCGTATGATTAACCTCTTCCCGACCGCCTAATGCCGATAGTGTCGGCAGCCCCAGGACCTCCTAATGCCGAAAGGCGTCAAGTCATAGGGCGGGGCTTTACAGGGGATCACACGCGCATCCCCACTTGAGTGATAGAGCTCTGCTCCACCATCAGGCTACCAGTGGTGATCAGACTGTTAGACGCCGTCTATTTACATTGTACAGTGCTGTGATCTACTGCAGCGTTGTACTGGGGGCAGCCGTGTCACCCGGCTGACCCCTGAAGAGGCTCCGATTGCGATCCCCTCTCATAGGCTGATGTCTATGAGAGAAGATCGCCCTGATTAGCTGGCGGGGAAGGGAGGGGAAAAAATAAATTAAAAAATTGCAATTTTTAATAAAACAAACAAACAAATAAATTAATAAAAAAACAACACTGCCTGCAGCAGCGATCAGAGCCCACCAACAGAAATCTCTGTTGGTGGGCAGAAAAGGGGGGATTCATGTATGTGCTTAGTTGTATGGCTCTGCAGCACAAAGATAAATCTGCAGAGCACTTAATTGTAAAAAGTAGCCTGGTCACCTGAGGGGGGGGGGGGGGGGGGGCCTGTGGTCCTGAAGTGGTTTGAAGAAAAACTGAGACCGATAGCTCCCTAAAAAACAGATACTTACTTTACATAGGAAGAGAATCCTTCAGAGGCTTCCTGTGTCCTGCTCTACCCCACACCTGCAGCCCTGAACCAAAATAACGTTGGTGTCTATGCTCCTCCCTGTGCATGAGCGCAGCCGTTCTGCACCAACACAAGCATGGCTGCACCCGTGCAGGCGTGACCATACGCACGCGAGTATGGCCGCGCTTGTACACTGCGAAGAACACGGCTACGATAACATATCCAGCAAGCTCTTGTCAGATAAGTTCAAGGGGACCACATTCAGCAACGATAGGGCGAGGAGGACACAGGAAGCCTCCGGAGGATCCAGACACATACCTGACTTAAGTCGGCTAAGTCTCCTTAGGGAATAATCAGGCATGTGTACGGTAGCCTCCAACCCTCAAGCGATCCGCCCAGCCTAGCGGATCTACTCAGCCTCAGCGATGTTCATCCCCCACCGATCCCATTGTTCACGCCGATCCCCGCCTCCCTTGTGAACTCACACACGCACCACACTTTGTCCCTCCATCACCCCTCCCACACATAGCAACACAATGGCCTCAATTCACTAACCTTAACTCCTGTCTTTAATAACTCTTCTGAGCTGTTTTACAGTTATCACAATTATATCACCATGGTGATAACTGTAAAACAGCTCAGAAAAATTATTAAAGAAAGGAGTTAAGGTTAGTGAATTGAGGCCAATGTGTCGTCAGCTACACAGCTGAAACTCATCTGAAACTCAGCCTGGCCCAGCTATGTCGTCCAAGGGTCCTGATCCCCGACGGGTGACCACTGTCAAAGGTATATACACACCTTTGAGGTAAATATCAGCTTTTAGGTCACAATCTGCCCTGGTACCCTTTAGAGATAAGAGATTACACTGGTTTAAACTGCATAGCAAAATGATCAGTAGTTATATACAGTATATCTCAGTAGTTCCAGGTGCTAAGCAGAGTCATACCAATATTGAGAAGAGGGAGTTTGAGATGCTGTACATACGAGGGCCTGAAAGAGGAACTAGAGAGGGTGTGAATACTCAGGGCTGTGGCCTCTATGCTGGGAAAGCGGATCCAACAGCTCCCGGGAATGACATCAGAGCTCTCTGTCCAGAAAGAGAACTTTGCTGGGAACAGATAAAATGCTGCACAGGACCCTCAAGCTCTCAGGCCTCTGGTAAGGACTCGAAGTACAATTCAATGCAGTAAAAAGAACAATGGAGAGTACTTTCACACTTACAAGTTGCATTGCATTGCAATGGATATTGATTAGTGCAATATAACACGGTGTGATTCAAACTCTATGAACAGGTCACACCTCATCAGTTCTGAGTGTAGTAATTCATAACAATATGAGAAATGAATCTGAAAAATGAATGTGATAATTAGTTCACAAGTCTTTGTTTCCTAAACACAAGCCACTACCAAAGGTCTACCCAGTGACTTCCTGAACAAGGGTACTTACATCATTTTACACAGCTATGAATGTATACAGTACTTACTTAGATAGTATTCCCATATTCCCAATGACTTGCTTTATTCTTTCCTGTCAAATAATAAAAAAAAATCATAAAAAATTGACGCTACTAATTGAAACCCTTTTCCGATAGGCACACTCCTTATACACTTAATTTCTCTGTCACGATCGCTTCTGCAGCGTTTACTCCTGGCTGCAGTGGTATTGCAACTCAAGCAGTTCTGATGTCATTACATGCATTTGCTTGCATAGTTTGGTTTGCACTCAAACTAGTTGCTGATTCCATCTGCAGTGGCTCTGCAGGTCTGGCCAGCTCAGGATTGAATGATTACCATTCACATGTGTGGGAATGTGCATGTCTGCTCCCATTGGATGACCTCAGTATAAAGATCTGCTTCCTGCAGGGCACCTCGGGCTATCATAGTTTCAGATCAGTCTGTTACTCTGTCTGGGCCCCCCTCGCTCCTAGATCTCGTGTGGACTGCACTGACTCCTTCTAAGTCCTGTTCTGTTTATTCAGTAATTGCTACTTGCTAGTCTTGCATCATATATCGGTTCATCGCCAATATATACGCATACTAGCGTGTTTGTTATTTTCCTTGTATTCGTGTTACGTTAATACATGTCGCTGATATATATGTACATGAACTGTTTATATCCTGTGCTCAGTCAGTCAGCTTTCAGCACGTTTTTGTAGGTTGCGCGTATCGTGATCACCCGTGCTTAGCTAGTCAGTCCTGTTCCTGTTGCCTTGGGTGGATTGCGCTCGCTTCTGCGTAGAAGTAGCGAATCCTTCCTAGTCCTGCTCCAGTTTTTAGTTAGTGTCCTTGCTTATGTCATATATCGGTTTATCGCCGATATATACATATGTCAGTTAGACGTTTGTAGTTCATTGATACCTATAATCGTAATACGCTAGGAAATCATACCTATTGTATATTTGTGTGTATTACGTCTGCCTTCTTGACTCTATTTCCCGACTATCCTGTCCTGTCCTTGTGAGGCACGCCACCGCTGCAATCGCATTGGCTGCCTCATTCCAGTCTGTCTTGTTGTGGACGCTTGCTGTCACTTTAGCAGTGACTAGTTAAGCAAGCGTCCATTCTGTTACCTGTCCTGATCTTCTGAGTTCTGGTTTATGCGCTCAGCGCTACCTTGCGCTGAGCCACTATAGTGAAAGGATTGTTTGTGGCTGTTCGGATCTACGCCTGCTCTGTGCGCCACATCTCCTGTTGGCGTCAGTCCTCTCCTTCACTAAACTGGAGATATCCTGGCTCCTTGTGCTAGTGTGTGTACCTCCTTCACGTCAGGATATACACTACGTGCTGACTGTGGAGGATATACCACCAAGCGTAACATTCTCTTTGCAGCAACATCCTAGAAATGTAATAATTATATAAGAGTAGCTTGGATCCTTTAGATAGGTGTCTTGTAGAGCAGTGTTCCCCAACTCTGTCCTCAAGGCCCACCAACTGTGCATGTTTTGTGTAAATCCACAGAGGTAGGTAATCGGCTCTGCTGAGACACTAATTACCTCACCTGTGCATGTTTGTGGTTTTCTGCAAAACTTACTGTTGGTGGGTCTTGAGGATAGAGTTGAGGAACTCTATTGTAGAGTGTCTGCAGTAGGACGCGGCAAGAGATTCCAGAAGTCTTAATCCTTCTTTCTTCACGACCATAGAAGCAGATCTGTCAGATAGCTTAGCTAAACCTCGTACACTCACTTGGCTGTTCTTAGCCAAGGTGGCCACCTGGAGCAGTCTTGGTTAAGAATCTTGTGTATGGGCATGTTTCCCCCAAGCTCTGCCGAGGCTGCTACAATCAGTAGCTGAGTCCACTGCTCCCCTCCATACCCAGCCTGTGGAAGCCACTCCATCATTCCTGGTGTTGTCTTTTCTCCTCCCAACTCCATAGATGGAGAATACAGTTCTCCTCAGCTGTTGCCTAGTCTGCACACCACTGGGGTCCCGCAGTGTCACATGTAGGATCAAGTTTGACACTGGGGGGTGTCACAAAATGAGGGAGAACCTTAGGATACTTTCACACTAACATGTTGTGTTGCGTCCTAATGGATACTGTTTTACGCACTGTAACAAAGTCTATGAGCACTATACAAAGTCTATAGCACTTCTCAAATCATTAAAAAAATGTTTAAAATATGATTAATTGTGGCTTCTCGCCATGACCGAAGAATGTAGGAACCGCCACCTCAACAAAACCCCCCCCCCCCCAACCTTCTCACCTCCACCTGACCTCCGTTACATCCTATCCAGTCCCCCAAATGTTCACACCCCTTACCCCCCTTGGTGCCCTTCACGGCTATTTGGCCCATCTCACAAAGGGCTGTAAAACAAGTGTGGCCATCATGATCTTCACGCCCATAACAAGTGTAGCCACAAAAATACCTGATCTGAAGTACAGCCCCCTGTATCAGAGGAAGGGAAGGTTCTCTCGTCTAGTTACGCCCCTGACCAGAGGATAAGCCAGAACACTGAGGAACCTCAGAGAGCCAGTGACATGGGGCAGAAGCAGCTAGTGGATCAGCTGTGAGGTTTCTGCACTGCATCCTTGTAGGCTTTAGTGTATGTGGAGGGGGTTCTCTTTAAGATACCCATAGATATTTTTCTTTAATCTGCATATGGAAAGCTGGCAGACACCTGCATCCGCACACACTCTCCTCTAGTTATTATGGAGCAATGTCTGCAGGAAAAGAGCAATGTCTGTTGAAGCACAGCTTATTGGCCCTGTTTCATCCAACAAACTTTGGCAGAATGTGCGCCGAGTTCCCCCATTCACTGCCAGGCAACGTTGCCATAGAAACCAAACGCTAACCTGATTCTCAGCCAGAAGACTCTGTCCCGGCAGATTGGGTTTTTGACCGAGGAAGAGCTTTCATTCAGCAAATAAAGGCTCTTTCTTGTAGCAGATGGTCAGTCGAAACAGTTAACACCAACCGTTTCAGCCATTCAGACTTTGATGTCTATGGATGCCTTTAGCTGTGATCTAAAGGGTTGTTCCGTCACCAGAGCTCCGATGGCTGGAGAGTTGTAAATTAACACCAGTACTTAAGCCGTGCTATCCATCAGGTACGGCTTCAGTCCTTATCTAGTCATCTGTGATGGTACGAGTGTGGTCAGCTCTTCACCATACTGCAGACTTTCCCCAGCTCCTCTACCCAAAGCCTGAAACCTGTTATATTAAAACAGGGAGGACACACATACTAAATTATTCTGGGAGTCTGGTTTAGGAGATCAGATAATTAACATATTAGCTTTTCTCCCATCTTCAGAAGCAGAGAGACATTTGTTAATAGGTTATAAATAGAGATCTGAACAGCCTTTTAGTGAGATACAGTAGAGGAACTTTTGTTTAGAATGCAGTTCATCTTTGAAAGCAGAACTACGGTCAGAATTTCCCCTCTGCTTCGGTAGATTAGCCACACTGTTTTACTGTAAGTTCTAACAATTTTTAGTTTAAGATAAGTGCCTGTAAAGGTTAATAGCTTTAATTTCATTTTCCCATTCGGCATCATGAGTCTGAGAGGCAGCACTGAGCTCTCCAGGCTACCTAGAATGTTCTCTTATCTCTGAATGATGGAAATTAAGCGTGAGAGAGCTTCTGAGTGCAAACAAAGCCAGAAAGCTGTCCTTCCTAAAATAGCAGTGTCTTCATGTTTTCTGTTACGCACGATGTGCAGTCATTTCCTGTGATTGTGGGATCATCACAACTGTGCCTGCTCCCAGAGGTGATGACTCCCCCTTGCCACTCTATATAAAGCTGTGTCAGACTGCAGATTGCTGCTGTATCTTCTGCAGCTTAGTGCTAGTCCTTGCCAGTCTTGTACTGAGGCTGTATTGTTAGTCTATGCTTGTGATGCAGCCTTTTGACCTCACTCTTGAACTCCGCCTGTTCAGACCCTGGCTTGTGTACCCATTTATGAATCTTGGAGCCTGCCCTCCACCTAAAACTAGATTTACAGCTCCGCTACCTGCCACCAGCCCTGACCTTTGGCCTGTTTTTGACTACTCCTCTGCCAGACAGTTGGCTTGCTCACCAGCCCGTCATCTTCTTGGGAAGTGTGTTTCTCCATCACCGGTGAGCCAATCCAAGGCGCTGCAACCTGTGATGGCTACCAGGCAGCAAAGAAGTCTGTTGCGCTCTAGAGGTGGCGACCCATCATCCCTTCCGGGGTGCTCTGGTTAAGACCCGTAGCCACTTAGACTCTGTGCTTAGGGCCCATTCACACTCAGGCGATTAGTGGGCGTTTACCGTCAGTTATCTCACTGCCACGATTGGTGGCGATTCACGATTATTGCAAAATGCAAACGTGGTGCATGCAGCGATTTTTGAGCGATTGCCATTCTAAAGTTAATGAAATGCGAATCGCGATCGCTCAAATTTACCAAAAAGTACCGTGAAAAAAAAGGGATTACCACTCAAAATCGCCGACGCTAATCGCTAGTGTTTTGTGTTTGTAAGTGTGAATGGGCCATTAGGGAGAGCCCGCTCCTATAGCTGGTTCCAGAATCAACAGTTCTTCAGAATGACAACAAATACCCTTCTAACATTATCTCATCTGATTTTGTTTACATAATCCCCTAGTGAAAAGGGCTGAGTTTGCCTTCAGCTGCCCAATCCACACTGAAAGCCACATGTAAAGGGGCCCATACACTCAGCAGATTTTTGATCGATCGATATCGATCGATCGCAAATCAATTGACCAATCGATCGATTTGCTACCAATTTTGATCTATTTCAATCGATCTGACATGTTGGAAATATTTGGCTTATCTCTGGAGATGGCTTATCAATTTGCATTGGGCCTAATGGAAATCTGATGGCAACAAAAAAAATGCCATCAGATTGATTTTCAATAGATTTCATACTGAAATCTATTGGAAATCTGTTCCTAGTAAAACATGTTTTTAAACAAATCAGATAGATCAGAAAATTTACTGATGATCTACAGTATCTGCTGCTAATCTAACAAGTGTATGGCCACCTTAAGTAGTGACACAGCAAAGTTCAGTGCAGTGGGAGGGAATTCTTATTCCATGAAGGAGAAGTTAATGAAGAGCTAGAGTGGCTCCAAATTAGCAGCTCAAGCTTATTCGGAAGCTGAGCGCATATAGATTACTATTATTCTTATAGTACAGGGCTTGGGCAATTACTTTCACGCAACTGACCAGGTCAAGACTCACTGCACCATGTAGAGCAAAATAATCCATATTTAAAGGCAGTCAAGCATGCACTCGGGGCTTGTTCACACCAAGACTTCTTTCATGCACTGCAAAGCACAATAGACAACCACCGTATTACAGAGAACTGCAGGCCGTATTTTTAGCATTGCTAAAAATATTGAGTGGGTGGATTAAACAAGAAAGGCAGATACACAGAACAGTTCGGTAGGATGCAAATGAACTGTACAATGAATGCTGGGAACATACAATGCAATTTCCCAATCCGATCGGCGGTAGTCGGGCGATTATTTGCGATAAGTCCGATCAGTTTCCGATCGAAAAAAGGATCGATTTTGCAAAGTTTTCATTGGAAAAATGATCCCTTTATCGATCTGGAGAAGTTTGGACATGTACACACGATATAACTTCCTGTCCGATGACCGAATCGAACAGGAAATTGCATCGTGTGTTTTCTTTCCATGAAGCAGGATTGGAGAATTATCTGATCTGCTGCCTGTGCTGGACACAACAGCCCACTCAGCTGCTACATTTATCATACCTGCACAGACCTGTAGTGACGTCAACAGACCCAGCCAGTGTGTGCTTGGAGCTGGCTGTGCTCACTGGCTGCACTATTATGAGCTGTCCAAATCACACCACAGGCTAGACAAGTATGAGTCTTGTGTCAGGCGGTACAGTGCACATGCATATGTGTCTTAAGCTGGCCATACACATACATTTCTGCCCAATGATCCAAATGATCGCCAAGCAATTTTATTCATTACATTATATTCACTACAGTTCCTCATTAAATCTTTATAAAAAAAAAAAGTGTCAGATCTGGGGCTTTAACTGGTGCACTTAAAGAAGAATTTTAAAAGATACATGAGGTGACATGTGACATGATGAGATAGACATGTGTATGTACAGTGCCAAGCACACAAATTTCTATGCTGTGTTCGTTTTTTTTCATTCTCTGCCTGAAAGAGTTAAACTTAAGGTATGCAAGTGACAGATTCTGTCCAGGTCTGGTTCGGACTATAGCGTAACCCTCAGGCAGGGGACACACTTGACAGTTTTCGTATACATTTTCTGCACAGAACAACTGAGAACTGTTGTTAATCAATGGGCTAGTTTACACTTAATGCTTTTTTCGTGCGCAGAAGAAAAAAAACTGACATTCTGCATCATGATTCTGCATATTTTGTCAGTTATCTCTATCAAATACATTAGCTGCTGTGAAAAAATGCACACGTTTTTCTACTTAGAAACATATTTGGTGTGCAGAAAACGTACGTAGAAAAACACGCGCAGAAAACTGAAAGACAAGTGTGTTCCCTGCCTCACCGATAAGGAATTACAGCCGTAAAACACTTTCCTAGCAGAAAATGGCTTCTGAGAGCAGAATTGAGATAAAAATAGGTCAATAGCCAATAATAGATTTGAGCTCTGGCATACTTCAATGAATGTGCCATTCAACAGAGACAATGAAGCAGTAATATAAATTAAAAATGTGGGATATCTTAAACATTAATTTTTTAGGAAAAGGAAGCTAGATAGAATTGTTTATCTAATCAGTTTATTTTCCCCTCAATATCCCTTTACCAAGCATTGAACTTCACTCCAATCAGTAGCTGATACCCATTTTCCCAGGAGAAATTGTTTACCTTTTCTCAAATAGATCAGAGAGGGGAAAGATTTTACAATGGGCAAACACTGACTAAATAATTTATAAATGAATATTGCAGACCATAAGCAATTGTATTCATGATGTTATTTTCACTGCAGTTCCTATTTAAAAGGGGTGTAAATGTGAGAAAGTCAGTAATGCAGCAGAGCAAGATGTAGAAGTCTGTTTTATTCACTGTAAATCTGCACAGCTCTGTCTGCTGCACTTGCGTGTCGCTAGTTGTTTCATATGGAGGGTCCGGGAACCGGGGGAAATAGGCTATAAGTAGCTACAATCCTTTATATACTGTAGCCACTTATATTTCAGTTTGGTGTTTTCAGCAGTCATTCACTCATACAAATGTTTACTCATCTCAGCTAAATGAGAGATGCCTTAAAAAATAACCCAAACGGAGGAATGACGGTGACGGACTTATCAGGTCATAGAGCCAGTTCAAGGTTGGGTAGAAAAAAATATATAATTTACTCATAGTGACAAGTGTAATGTATGCAGTCTATGAATAGGAACACCATGTGATCAAGTGATTGTGACGTCATAAGTGGGTTAAAGGTACGAAGAAGAATTCAATGGAGGAACTTATTTTTTTCCTTATTCCCTTTTTACCACATATTATTTCCAGGCTGTTTAGTTAGCCAGTCTTTTGGCTTCACACCAGCAGCAGGTTAGATCACCTGATCTGTATGCTTGTTGGGGGGGGGTCAGTGATTGGGAATCTATAAGAGAACTGATTATCAGTAGAACATCAGGAAAGTATTATAGTAACAGAGAGTAGTTCTCTCTACATTTCCTTTAATGGGTTAAATGGGCATGGCTGAATACAGATCAAAGTGTTCCAGCTCCGTAGTATATTTAGGAAGAGCTAAGTGATGGGATTCAGTAATGTATAGAAAGGGTTTGTTGTTCTGTGAGGGGTAATGGAGTTCAGTAGCATGCTTCCTGCACATGGAAGGGTTAAATGACACCAAACAATGAAGAGACACATGGGCAGCACCCAGTCTCTGCAGCCAGCGCTAGGATGCCTTGTCCCTGGCAGGTCTGTGTGGTTTTTTAGCTTGGAGCAGGAAGGTGAATGTGTGTTGTGGTCCAGGCGAGGCTGAGCTGCAGTAATGGGATTATCCTAATTAGCTCTGATTCCTGAACAGGCTAATCTGCTGCAGAGACACAGACCCTGGATGCGAGGCAGGCAACAGCCTGATTGGCTGCTGTGGGGTCCCCTGCAGCCAATCACAGCCCAGGCATCAGCCACACGTACACCTGGAGGGATGTGCACTGGCCAATTACAGCCGCGCCACACGGGGAAAAGTGCTGTGATTGGACGCAGAATTTCTGTAGTGATAGAGATAAGTTCCGTGGGAGAACTCGCAACAAACACACATACAAACACCCTATACATTATATATGTATGCACACAGTTTAGGACGAGGACAGACGCCTGTCTTAAATAAACAGCAATTAATTACATTAAAATGTATTTCCCCAGATGAGTCAAAAAATGCAATTAGAGGGAAAATGTCTCCCAGGCAATGTTTGTTTCCTCAGTTACCAGAAGTGGCGGCAGTGGCTGGATGGGAAGGGGTTACTGTCTGCCTGCTAACAGCAGAGGCACTGCGCCTGAATCTGTCTGCTGAGTCCCAGGATACAGCCAGGTCACTGGTACACATAATAAATACAACAGCCATTCGCTGTTCCGTAGAGGAACTCGTTATTCGTGTCACTGTTGTTGAATCACTTTGTTCCTATGCAGGACTGATCTTTTAACCAATTAAACATGCCACTAGGATTAGATCACTCTGTTTGCTTCCAGGCGGCTCTTTTAACCCATTACGCATGCCAATATCATTACATCACTTCACATCTACAGTGCTCTGTGCTTTTAAAGTTCAGAGATTGAAAACATTTACTAGGCAACAGCTTGGCAATGGCTACAGGATGTCAGATTTTACATGTAGCCCTCAATATCAAAAAGATTGCAGCTAAGCCTGCCTACCTTGATCTTAACCACAGCACACTAGCCTAATAATAGCCTTAATATGTGGCCAACCTTTCTATAACGGTAGCTTCTCCTATAACTAATGCTAACCTCTACCTTCTTGTAAGCATTTACCACCACCATGGAGCATGTTTAATACCTAACCTTCTGCCTAATGTTTATCCTTTCCTTGGTACAGTACTGTATACAATAATGTGGACCTTTTACCTGACCTTAAAAGGAACCTGAGGTGAGAGATCTATAGAAACTGCCATATTTATTTCCTTTTAAACAATACCAGTTGCCTGGCAGTCCTTCTGATCTTTCTGGTCAGTCTGGTCTAAATCACACACCTGAAACAAGCATGCAGCTAATCTTGTCAGATTTGTCCTAGTGCCCATACACGATACAATAAAAACGTTCGATTTTCCAGTTTATTCGATCTAAATGATCGAATCGAATGAAAGTTGAAATTATTTTTTTTTCCGATCAAGAAATTCGAACGATTATCCCGTTTTTTCGAGAAAAATCTGATCGGACATGATGGAAAAATCTTTATATTCAATCTAACGGAATAATCGAACGAAATTATCTAATCGAAAAAAAATTAAGTTGTACCATGTATGGCCACCTTAAGATACAGTATCTGATCTGCATCCTTGTTCAGGGTTCAAGGTTAGAGGACAGCCAGCTAAAGTGCATTATTTAATAGGAAATAAATATGTCACCCTCCATATCTCTCTCACCTCGGGTTCCCTTTAAAGATAAGTGAGAGAAATATGGTGGCTGGCATAATTATTTGATTTTAAACAATACCATTGACGTCCTCCCGCGATCTGCCATTCGTCTGCGATCAGCCCCGGTAACGGGATCAGTCACGTCAGTCCAGATCTACTGAGCATGTGCAGGAGGTCTGTGCATGCGCAGAAGACCCAGACTGGACCCGACTAAGCCTGTTGCCGGTGCTGATTGCGGCTGAACAGCAGACCGCGGGAGGACGGTGAGGGACTCAGACGGGTTTATGCTGCTGCTGGAAGCCGCTGGTGAGTATCAAATCTTCTTTTTGCGACGGCTTTGCTACACTTTAAAAGGAAATAAATATGGAAGGCTCACTTTAGGTTCCCTTTAACCACTTAAGATCAGGCGTAAGTGATATTGGGGGGCAGTGAATGAGATGCAAAGAATCCTAAATCGATGCAGATTCTATGGTAATTTAAATGTATGCAACTTGAAAATGCAGCATTTGATTTGTCCTTTTTACTGCTGTATAACTATGCCTACAATTACCATAATATTTGAATTAATTCAGAAATGTTTGTATCTCATTGACTATCCCTGATTATTATTTTCAGTATCTATATAATGGTGGCCATACATGGTACAATTTTTTCATACAATCTTACCATTTCTATGTAGTGTAAGGGTAAATTAAGTGAATATACTGAAAGGATACTTTAGGCAGTTACCTTATATTACATAGAAATGGTAAGATTGTATGAAAAAATTGTACCATGTATGGCCACCATTACACAGATATGTTACAGAGTCTATTGAGCAAGACCTATGCAGGCCCATTTGATCACTCTGGTAATATATTCCCTCAAATGTCCTATAGATTTACTTTTGCCCAAAAATCGATCAAAAATGTAAGAAGATTAGACATTGGTTTTGATAAAAAACATCAAACCAAGCTCCGAGCGCCTTTTATGGAAGGTGATCTGAGCTTCCTATTACGTTTGGCAAGGTATATTTACCTGAGGAGAGGGCTGTCCTAAATAACTGTTTTTAATCATTCTATTGATTTTTTGGGTGCCTCCTTCCAGTAGTTACCTGTTTTAAATTGAATAAACTGTAAGGCTCTTACTGCTGTTTGTGTCCTCCAGAGTCCCTCACCTTCCCTTTTCTTTTATGCTTTTATATTCTTGTGTTGGGGAAGTTCAGCCTGAATAGGAGCATCTGACCTGGGTGTGTGACTGCTTTCAAAAATATTTACCTTTTACCTGGCATTGAATAGTAAGATAGCCAGAAAAATGTGTAGAGGCGGAGCCACCTCTTAAGTGTGCTCCCTACAAACAAACGCACTTCAAAGGTGGCCAAGCATGATTCAAACCTCTATGTTTTTTTTTATAAGGCTAATACTTGATTATTTTAACAAACCTTCCCATACACCATTTATTTTTCAAAGCAATCAACCTGATTTTTCCATCACATCCGATCACAATTCTATCGAAACAACTGAATAATCGATTGTTTTTTATCGATCGAAAAAAATCTTATTTTCTGATCTATTATTTTGGTCGAATAAACGGGAAAATTGAACTATTTGATTGTACCATGTATGAGCACCTTAAAGGATACCCGATGTGACAGGATGAGATAGACATGTGTATTTACAGTGCCAAACGCACAAATCACTATGCTGTGTTCCTTTTTTTTCCCCTCTGCCTGAAAGAGTTAAACATCAGGTATGTAAGTGCCAGTTCCTGTCTGAGTCAGGACTGGGTCAGACTACAGTGTGACCCTCACTGATAAGGAATTCCAACTATAAAACACTTTCCTAGCAGAAAATGGCTTCTAAGAGCAATAAACAGATAAAAAGGGCCAACCGTTCATAGATTTTAGAGTAGGGACACCAAGAACCAAATATAGTGTAGTATGTACTGGGAGTACATAATGAAGCATGATAGAGTAATAAGCTATACTCACAAAGCAAGGTTACCTCAAAGGCAACCACTGTATAGGCAGGTGGGAAGATTAGACCTGACCCCACTCAGGATTAAGAAGTTGCTCTGCATATATGAGGAAGAAAAGGGGGTATCTCCCCTCCACCAGGGGTGGACTTGATGTAGCGTAGTAAGGATACAGAGGCGCCAAAAGGATAAAAGTATCTAAAAAATGTAAAACATGAGGAGGCAGTGGTGGACTCACCTCCTCCAAGCAGACGCAAAACTTGCCAATGTGTTAAATACAACAAGTTTATTTACATACTCCGGGGGACAATGCAACGTGTTTCGCAAGTTTGATCCCGCTTCATCAGGCAATAAAAATGGAGCAATAGCAGATGTGGTCAGTAGAAGAGCCAGGCACATCTGTCAACCTCTGTGACCCTCACTGATAAGAAATTACAACTATAAACAACTTTCCTAGCAGAAAATGGCTTCTGAGAGCAGTAAAGAGATAAAAATGGTCAACCGTTCATAGATTTTAGCTCTGGCATACTTCAATGAATGGGTCATTCAGCAAAAACAATAAAACAGTAAAAACTTAAAAAGTAGATTTAAATATAAAGTAAAAATTTGGAATATCTTAAAAAGTCATTTTTAGGAGAAGGATGATGTAAACATTAGTTTTTCACCTTGGGTGTCCTTTAAGACATACATAGATTGAGAGCAACCTCTCCTAAATACAAACCTTGAAGCCAGCCAGCCTTACTGAGAGATAATTAAACTCACCATTGCTAATAATGTTATAAGAAATGCTCACTGCCTGGTGGCCACTGCCTTTAACATCCATGTACAGTATATTGTAGTCACAAAGAAAGAAGAGGTCAAAGCAGACAAGTCAGGCTGTGTTCCCACTTGAGCGGAAAACTGAATGTATTTGTCCGTTCTCTGCTCATGGCAACACTGACAGTGTATGGCTCCTATTTTATATGTAAGAACCGTTCACACTGGTCAGTCTGCAGCTAATCGTTTGCAGTATGTGGGCCGCACTTATGTGCAATTCTGGGCCTGGTGGATGCGTTCCTCATAGCCTATGGAGGTAATGCATCTGTCCCGGCACCAGCTGGATCACCACGGACCATTGGAGCAGACACTACACTGTTCCCTCCTGCCTGCCACACGCGGCAGTAGGTTGGGAACTCAGCCTTACTGTAGAACTAACTGAGAACAGGAACAGACAGTGACCAAAGCCAATAGCAGTTTTCTCTGCTTGGAGTGGAAGATCCCTCTTGATGCAGGTCGCACATTGATGAGAATTGTAAGCAAGATGTTGCTGTGAGAGGGTTTAACGCGGAACTACAGTCTGGTATATCATGCAGTTAAAAACCTTCAGAGGTTATCGGAGGAACGTCAGTGGAGCGGGTTTTTGTAGATAAGTGTTAGTTTATGTTAATGAAGGGGGGTAGGCATAGGTATGGGAAGGTTAGTGGTATGGGAAGGCTCATACACACACTTGACTAAAGGCGGCTGCTAATCAAGCATGTGTACGGCAGCCCCCAACCTGCGAATGATCCGCCCACTGGAACACTTTATTGTTTACTCAGCTACCCTGCGCGCCACGTGAGATCACGCTCACGGCGCTTTGTTAAAGGTGTTCACGCTATGTGCGCTGCTTAACATGTGCGCTATAATGGTGGCATAAAGCCACACATAACAAGGTCAGGTGGTTTGAAACGTGTCTTTTCGCACACATCATCCAAAACCACACTGTAGAACCAGGGCCGGGCCGAGGCTTAGGCTGGAGAGGCTCCAGCCTCAGGGCGCAGTGTAAGAGGGGGCGCAGAATTCATTCAGCTGTCATTCCTAATTGTGTTTGAAGCAGAAAGAAATAAGAAAAGGGGATACATAGCAGTGACTGCAAGCCAGATAACTACATATTAAAGTGTTGGGGAGGTTGTGGTCCCTGTGGCGCCTCTTAGTCTAATAGCAATCAGTGTGTGACAGCTGGGGTGGGAGGGATGGAGGGGGGCACTTTGGTGTCTCAGCCTTGGGTGCTGGAGGACCTTATCCCGGCTCTGTGTAGAACGCATTAAAATGACTCAATTCATGACAGCACAAAGGTGTGACCATGCCCATACCATCATATAGGCAATTTGTTAACGCGCATTGCGTTAACACATTGCCTATACGATGGTATGGGCATGGTCACACCTTTGTGCTGTCATGAATTGAGTCATTTTAATGCGCTTCTATAGTGTGGTTTTGGATGATGTGTGCGAAAAGACACGTTTCAAACCACCTGACCTTGTTATGTGTGGCTAAATGCCACCATTATAGCGCACATGTTAAGCAGCAGGGGTGAAACGGTCCTTAATCAGCAGTTGGTAGCCTTTATTTTGCATACATTTCAAAACTGCGCGCTAATTTGGGCACGGGCATAAAAAAAATAAAAAAAAACGGTTAGGGGAGCACATTATTGCGGTAGTAGAATATCAGTAAATTTACCAATATTCTACAACTTAATTTATATAGTGAAATATCGGTAATATTTGCCGATAGTCCGCTCTCACGCAGAACCCTCCCCTGATGGGCAAATAATAACCCCCTAAGCAGCTAATCCTCTTGTGCAATTTATAACCCCCGCAACTAATAATCCCCCGGGCAACTAATAACCCACCCGAGCAAATTATAACCCCCCGGGCAACTAATAACCCACCCGAGCAAATTATAACCCCCCAGGCAATTAGTAACCCCCGCAACTATTAACAACCCCCCCCCCCAAGAAACGTAGCCCCCCCCCGGGCGACTAGAAGCCCTTACAACCAATAACCCCCCCGAGCAACTTCTACCCCCCTGCACGACACCCCTTCCCCCGAGCAACCCCACACATCTACTAACCCCCCAAACAATTATAGACTCCCTACCCGGACAACTAATAGCCCCCCACATCTACTAACCCCCCAAACAACTAAAGACTCCCCACCCGGACAACTAATAACAATCCCCCTCCAGTGGTAACCTTTAACCACTCACAACAAAAATGGTCGCCGCTAAATAGATTAGCACCCACTATTGGTAGCCGCAGTTCACATAGCACCCACTATTGGTAGCCGCAGTTCACATAACAGATGGCCCCAGCGCCCACTATTTAGCGCACCCATATTTGTCACGCTACATTTAGCTGCCCTGTTTATTTTCTAGCACTGATTCAGTGGAGATTTTCCGGTCCTCTCTTCGCCCTTCCAGCTTCTAAACTTCTCGAATAGACTGAAAGTTTATCAATCAATAGTGTGATACCGAGGACCTTTCAGGAAGAGTCACATTTATTTAATCTGCCTGAAATATCGATCTGTGTATGGCAGGTTTTATCCTCAGCTCGAGAGATTCCTGTTTATGGGCAGCCTAACGGTTCTTTATGGCAGGTAATGAAAGTTTCTTCTATGGAACCATATTACATCAGAGTTCTGTAGAATGACAGAGATAGCAGCCAAATTAATATGTGCAGTGGAATCTTTAGGAAGATACATTGTCAAGGACACAGCTTGTTACTCTTGAAAAGAGGTGACTCAGGGGTGACTTAATTACCCAATAAGAATCTGTGAGGACAATGTAACAGTCTCTCACCAGACCTTATTATTAACAGGGCTTCACTGAGGATGACACAAATGCGCTGCCTTAAAGGGAAATTCCTCTTTTGTTACAATATTGCCATCAGCATAGGCTGGTGCTACTCAAGTGATTTTGTAATTTAACATTATAAAGAGTTATTTTTCCTAGTCCTCATACAGCTAGATAAAGAGGAACTCTAACAACAAATAGCAGAATGCAGTAAATTATTCAGTATACCTATTTTTTCTTGAAAGTGGGATGAAACTTCATATTAACTGAAAAACATTAAAAATAAATCATCCAATAACAAATTATTTATTTATCTTACCTATCAGATTTAAGAGAAATGTGATATGAAAAAATAAAAGTATATTTCTGCTGATTTACATCTTTAGTGCTTCTCTGTGATGCCAAAAGTGACATCGCTTCTGCTCCCTTTTTTGTAACCCAGCTCAGTGTTAATTTAGGGCATATTTTACAATTTTCCTTCTGGTCATAGTGTCCTTATCTTATCTGAAATGAGAAGTTTCTGTTATTTGCATTTTGAGATAAGCTTGTTACTATAGCTAAAAAAAAAATAGACTCCCCACAATCCTGTTGACATGGCACAGTTCAGCAAAGGCACACAGGCCAGGTAAAAATTAGGGCACACATACAGAGGCCTATTTTAGAATATACAGTATATTTGGGGCATTAACTTATAGATATCACAACCCCCTTTAAATTTCCTGGTCTCAGCTACACTTCTTATAGCTATATACTGTAGTGTGTGTTGTACACTCACCTAAAGGATTATTAGGAACACCATACTAATACGGTGTTTGACCCCCTTTCGCCTTCAGAACTGCCTTAAGTTTACGTGGCATTGATTCAACAAGGTGCTGAAAGCATAATTTAGAAATGTTGGCCCATATTGATAGGATAGCATCTTGCAGTTGATGGAGATTTGTGAGCTGCACATCCAGGGCACGAAGCTCCCATTCCATCACATCCCAAAGATGCTCTATTGGGTTGAGATCTGGTGACTGTGGGGGCCATTTTAGTACAGTAAAGTCATTGTCATGTTCAAGAAACCAATTTGAAATGATCCGAGCTTTGTGACATGGTGCATTCTCCTGCTGGAAGTAGCCATCAGAGGATGGCTACATGGTGGTCATGAAGGGATGGACATGGTCAGAAACAATGCTCAGGTAGCCCGTGGCATTTAAACTATGCTCAATTGGCACTAAGGAGCCTAAAGTGTGCCAAGAAAACATCCCCCACACCATTACACCACCATCACCAGCCTGCACAGTGGTAACAAGGCATGATGGATCCAAGTTCTCATTCTGTTTACACCAAATTCTGACTCTATCGAGACTCATCAGACCAGGCAACATTTTTCCAGTCTTCAACTGTCCAATTTTGGTGAGTTTGTGCAAATTTTAGCCTCTTTTTCCTATTTGTAGTGGAGATGAGTGGTAGCCGGTGGGGGATCTTCTGCTGTTGTAGCCCATCCGCCTCAAGGTTGTGCATGTTGTGGCTTCACAAATGCTTTGCTGCATACCTCGGTTGTAACGAGTGGTTATTTCAGTCAGCATTGCTCTTCTATCAGCTTGAATCAGTCGGCCCATTCTCCTATGACCTCTAGCATCAACAAGGCATTTTCGTCCACAGGACTGCTGCAAACTGGATGTTTTTCCCTTTTCGCACCATTCTTTGTAAACCCTAGAAATGGTTGTGCGTGAAAATCCCAGTAACTGAGCAGATTGTGAAATACTCAGACCGGCCCGTCTGGCACCAACAACCATGCCACGCTCAAAATTGCTTAAATCACCTTTCTTTCGCATTCTGACATTCAGTTTGGAGTTCAGGAGATTATCTTGACCAGGACTACACCCCTAAATGCATTGAAGCAACTGCCATGTGATTGGTTGATTAGATAATTGCATTCCTGAGAAACTGAACAAGTGTTCCTAATAATCCTTTAGATGAGTGTATATTGGTAAGAAGCCCTGACCTCCCACTGAGGCTTAGCCTAGCCCCCTGCCCCTCGAGCATTCTGGGAAACCAGAGATATTTTCTACTGGCTTTAGAACTCTGAGGAAACAAACATTCTGTAGAGATCGCCTGACAGGAATAAAGATGCTGCCGCCTGTGATAAATTTCAGAAAGTAAATCAGGGCGAGAAAAGATTTTACAGCGAGGACACACTGACTAATTTATAAATGAATATTGTAAAATTTTATTCATTATATTATTTTGACTAGATTTTCCAGAATTTACGATAAGCTCCAAATACAGCGTAAGCAAGCTGAAATAATATTTGTTTGATGTTAATTCTTATAGTATATAGAGCTAAAATGTATGATTTATATATTTTTAAGTTTTTTGTTTTTTTTTATTTTATCAGTGGCGTAATCACTATAAAATACTGGTATGTCAAAGGGTATTTTCAGCTTTCCTGGAAATGCCAGAAAACTGTCCAGTTTCTGTGACAAGCCAGAGGTGACTGACCTCTCTGAAGTCATGAGATGTGGGTGCTTGGTGTTGGTCAGTCAGATAAAAACCAGGGCCTTCCAATATACCTTTATTTACACATCTCTCCCAATACTGAGCTTCAAGAGAAGGAGTGAGCTAATAATAAGCATTTGTGAAGTTTGACAGAATCTTTAAAACTAGGTTCTTTTGAAAAGGAAACAAGGCAGTGGCACACACTTATTGATTTTACAGTTTGATTCCTGTGAGAATGGATTACTCAGATTAAAGCTGCCAGAGGCTGCAACATGTCCCATCGATAGAAGTTTCAACTGATGGGTACCAAAAATCGATCAATACTATCGATCGGACAGGATGGACATTTTTGGGTGGGGGAGGAGCATTTATGGTTCACAGTCATTTTCCCAACACAGTGTTTGTTGGTTGGGGGACAGTTAATAATATAATAATAATAATCCGAACATTTATATAGCGCTTTTCTCCTGTCGGACTCAAAGCGCTCAAGAGCTGCAGCCACTGGGACGCGCTCAAGAGGCCACCCTGCAGTGTTAGGGAGTCTTGCCTTGAACTCCTTACTGAATAGGTGCTGACCCTGGCCAGGATTCGAACCCTGGTCTCCCATGTCAAAGGCAGAGCCCTTACCCAGTACATTATCCAGCCAGGTATACAGTTTGGCAGGTATACAGGTGAAACTTGAATAATGACTGTAGAATATCGTGCAAAAGTCCATTTATTTCAGTATTTCAACTGAAAAGGAGAAACTAATATATGAAATAGGAGCCCTCTGCAGGTGTGTTGGATTAAGTAGCTGATTAGCGTCTGACGCTTTGAGCCTAGAAAATTGAACATTTTCACAATATTCTAATGGTCTGAGATTTTTATTTTGAGGTTCTCATAAGCTGTAAGCCATAATCATCAAAATGATAACAAATGAACGCTTAAAATATCTCGCTTTGCGTGTAATGTGTCTATTTCATATATTAGTTGCTGACATAAATGGACTTTTGCATGATATTCTAATTTTTCGGGTTTCAACCTGTATAATAAAAATGAATACATACATGGAGAAAAGTGAAAATGGCAGCGCATCTAACCAAGATGCACCTGACATTGCATAGGGCTAACTAGCCTCTTAAAGGCACAACTGTGCTCATAGCAGTAGAACAGGTGCATTAGAACTAATGCATCTCACAATACAATAATGGAAGCAAATCCATGCGTTACACACTATTAACTTTTTAGGGAACCTTACCCTTGTCTTATTGAGAGAGACATCAGTTCAGCAGCAGGGACGGCTCGTGCAGCCTTCTCTCGGGGTCCCCACCCTAACCTACGTTTAAAACCGTAGGTTACCGAGCAACCGGCCATATAAAGGGGAAGGGGCGTGGCATGGGCGGCGCCCCAGGCTCTCTCACTGCCTGGGGACACCGCCCACAACCCCACCCCAACCCAAAGGAAAGAAATATACAATTGCATACATGGAGAAAAGTGAAAATGGCAGCGCATCTAACCAAGATGCACCTGACATTGCATAGGGCTAACTAGCCTCTTAAAGGCACAACTGTGCTCATAGCAGTAGAACAGGTGCATTAGAACTAATGCATCTCACAATACAATAATGGAAGCAAATCCATGCGTTACACATTATCAACTTATTAGGGGACCTTACCCTTGTCTTATTGAGAGAGACATCAGTTCAGTAGCAGGGACGGCTCGTGCAGCCTTCTCTCGGGGACCCCTAGTTAGTTAGCCCTATGCAATGTCAGGTGCATCTTGGTTAGATGCGCTGCCATTTTCACTTTTCTCTATGTATGCAATAATAAAAATGAATAGCTTACTTTACAAATCCTGTCTAATATTTCTTCTAAGCATCTTCTTACTACTGTTGCTGTGGGAAGGCTATGTAGCAGGATTCATTGCCCATTTACTCCCACATCTGTAAAAAAGGATGGTGCCAGGTTAAAAAGCGGTCTATTTTTTTAAGCAGAAATTCACTGAATACTTAAAACTCAGCATTTTAGTGCTGTATTCAGCTAGGATTCCGCTTCCAGCTGAGCTTTAGGGCCCGTTTCCACTAGCACGAATCCGCATGCGTTGTTTGCATGCGGATTCGCATAGGCAATACAAGGGAATGGGACTGTTTCCACTTGTCAGGTTTCATGAGCGTTTTTCTGTGCAGGATTTTTCTGCACGGCAGAGCCCACGGAATTCGCTTGCGTGGGGAATGCATGCGAATCACACGCAATAGGGAAATTGCATGCGGTTTTGGCATGCGTCTTTTCCCGTGATTTTGCATTCGATTTCGCATACAAACTAATGTAAATTCACACAGGCAGTGACATGGTTAAAATCGCATATACCCTAACCTATGCGAAATCGCTGCAAAAAACGCACGCGGAATCGCACCCGCATGCGATTTTGTCAGCGGTGATTATGCGGCGATTTCGCACTGCACAAGTGGAAATGGGCCCTTAGATACAAATGTATCATGTTTGGAATGTAAATAAACAAAAGTCTCTCTGAGAGAGCACAGAGGGCTTCCCAGACAGGCTTTTCAGAGGTTTATTTACATTCCAAACATGATACATTTGTATCTAAAGCTCAGCTCGGAAGCAGAATCCTAGCTGAATACAGCACTAAAATGCTGAGTTTTAACTATTCAGTGAATTTCTGCTTAAAAAAAATTCGGGCATAATAGTTTTTAAGCTGTAAGCAATCTATTAAAGCAAAGTTGAAATGCTGGGTGTTAGACCTTTTTTAACTGACATCAGACCAAACTGGTTCCCTATGTGTGTTTGTGTATTAGATAGTAAGTTACTTTGGAGACAGATGTAAGTGGTTCTGTGTAATTTGTAAAGAGCATGTCTGAATTATGTACATACAGGAAACAAATAGTCATTATGCAGCACAGTGATTACGTAGGTATGACTCCTAGCTAAGATTGCATGGACTTCCAGCAGGCAAGACATACCGGTAAATAAATCGGTTTGCCACCAGATTGGGCCAAGACTATATTGTAGTCTCTGGTAGGGATATGAGACAGTGACCCCAGCAGATGGACAGAGAAGTCCTGCTGAAAATGTGTCAGGTCTATATCCTATAAAAATATACATCATCTTAATAATACTAGATGATGTGTAAGTATCCGCCAAATACATAATACCGTATTTACTCAATTATAGATATTTAGGACTGACTCACTAAATAAAAGTATAAGGGACGACTTGTACTCGAGTCGGACCTAAATATCAGACTCATAGCCATTTCCATTTGCAGCAAATGATCCAGTGATAAGTGACACTTTCTTGATAAAGGAAGTGGCAAGAAAACACAGGTGTGAAAGTCCTGGCCCCAACAATTAGCAAGGAAAGGGCAGGGGATAGATACTGAGCTGCAGTACTTACTACAAGGGGAATGAATAATTGCTGCACTTGGGGGCCTGGAGGAGTTATTGACTGCACTTTCGGGCCAGGAGTGGTTAATGGCTGCAATACTACAGGATCTTCTCAAAAAATTAGCTTATTGTGATAAAGTTCATTATTTTCTGTAATGTACTGATAAACATTAGACTTTCATATATTTTAGATTCATTACACCAGGGGTCCCCAACCTGGGGGCTGCGGCCCCCTTGGTGGTCCCTGGGCAGTTTTTCTGAGGGGCCGAGTGTATATACTACACTCACAATCGGGGGAAAAAAGGAAGGAGGGGGACTGCCGCCGCCACTAACCACGACCCCCAAATCCCCACCCCCCTCCCCCGGGCCCCAGAGAAAAGTTTGGTCGGTATAGGGGGCCCCGGGCTCAAAAAGGTTGAGGACCCCTGCATTACACACAACTGAAGTAGTTCAAGCCTTTTATTGTTTTAATATTGATGATTTTGGCATACAGCTCATGAAAACCCAAATTTCCCATCTCAAAAAATTAGCATATTTCATCCGACCAATAAAAGAAAAGTGTTTTTAAAACAAAAAAAAGTCAACCTTCAAATAATTATGTTCAGTTATGCACTCAATACTTGGTCGGGAATCCTTTTGCAGAAACGACTGCTTCAATGCGGCGTGGCATGGAGGCAATCAGCCCGTGGCACTGCTCAGGTGTTATGGAGGCCCAGGATGCTTCGATAGCGGCCTTAAGCTCATCCAGAGTGTTGGGTCTTGCGTCTCTCAACTTTCTCTTTACAATATCCCACAGATTCTCTATGGGGTTCAGGTCAGGAAAGTTGGCAGGCCAATTGAGCACAGTAATACCATGGTCAGTAAACCATTTATCAGTGGTTTTGGCACTGTGAGCAGGTGCCAGGTCGTGCTGAAAAATGAAATCTTCATCTCCATAAAGCTTTTCAGCAGATGGAAGCATGAAGTGCTCCAAAATCTCCTGATAGCTAGCTGCATTGACCCTGCCCTTGATAAAACACAGTGGACCAACACCAGCAGCTGGCATGGCACCCCAGACCATCACTGACTGTGGGTACTTGACAATGGACTTCAGGCATTTTGGCATTTCCCTCTCCCCAGTCTTCCTCCAGACTGGCACCTTGATTTCCGAATGACATGTAAAAGTTGCTTTCATCCGAAAAAAGTACTTTGGCCCACTGAGCAACATTCCATTGCTGCTTCTCTGTAGCCCAGGTCATGCACTTATGCCGCTGTTTCTGGTTCAAAAGTGGGTTCATGCTTCCATCTGCTGAAAAGCTTTATGGAGATGAAGATTTCATTTTACAGCACGACCTGGCACCTGCTCACAGTGCCAAAACCACTGGTAAATGGTTTACTGACCATGGTATTACTGTGCTCAATTGGCCTGCCAACTCTCCTGACCTGAACCCCATAGATAATCTGTGGGATATTGTGAAGAGAAAGTTGAGAGACGCAAGACCCAACACTCTGGATGAGCTTAAGGCCGCTATTGAAACATCCTGGGCCTCCATAACACCTGAGCAGTGCCACAGGCTGATTGCCTCCATGCCACGCTGCATTGAAGCAGTCATTTCTGCAAAAGGATTCCCGACCTAGTATTGAGTGCATAACTGAACATAATTATTTGAAGGTTGACTTTTTTTGTTTTAAAAACACTTTTCTTTTATTGGTCGGATGAAATATGCTAATTTTTTGAGATAGGAAATTTGGGTTTTCATGAGCTGTATGCCAAAATCATCCATATTAAAACAATAAAAAGGCTTGAACTACTTCAGTTATGTGTATTTGAATCTAAAATATATGAAAGTCTAATGTTTATCAGTACATTACAGAAAATAATGAACTTTATCACAATATGCTAATTTTTTGAGAAGATCTTGTATATGCAGTACAGTCATTAAACCCTCTTAGTCCCCAAACACAGCTGTTAATTCCTTCTGGTGACCAATATGCATCCAATAACTTTTTTTGGTAGACTTATACTTGAGTCAATAAAAATTCCAGCTTAAGAGAGTCAATAAAAATTCCAGCTTAAGAGGGTCAAATATTGAATTGGACTTACACGAGGTTGACTTATATTTGAGGCTATACAGTAAGAATAATAATAGTTATATGAAGTTATCCACCAAATGCATCAAAATTATGTCCTTACAGTCACCTACAGCAGAGCAGGATCATCCACAAGGCAACCTAGGCATGTTCCTGGGGCTCAGTGGGTGTCAGAAGGCCTAACTGCCACTTTCTCTGACCCTTCTCCCGTCTTAGATTATTAAAAAGACTATAAGGAGAAGCCAAAGCTACTACATTGCCTATAGGGGCCACCCAAGTACTGTAGGTAGGAGATTGATTAAGATGAAATGGGGCATTTCATCCTTATCCATCTCTCACCTACAGTATTTGAAATCATGTGATTTGTTTTATAGTTGATTTAAAGAGAACCTCAAATAAGGGGAATACAGAGGCTGCCAGCTTCATTCTCATATAAACAATGCAAGTTGGCTGACTTCTGTACTAATCTTCTGCCTCTAATACTAAGTGTACTCAAGAAAAACATTGGGTCAAATTTTAACTGAACTCAGGACGTCCTCTCTGCTCTAAAAGATACACAACAGCATAATAACATCTAAACTAAAAACATCTCTTTGTTACAGCTGATACAAATCCTAAAATAAATCTGCACAGTTTCTACGTTCCGATTCAAGGAAGCAGACATCATGTGCTTTCAAATGAGCTTATCTCCAATATCCGCAGTGGCAGTCAGGTAACACAGGGGAGGGATCAAATTACAACTTGTGATTAGACACAAATGAGAGGGAATTAGTCTAAGTAGGGGAGGGGAAATGACCGACACCAGAGCGAATATATAGCGAAGATTTGGGGGTAACAGGTGTGTCGGCCGTGCCTCCAGACGATTCAACGATTCAATAGCAGCAGAGCGGGAGATGAAGCATAAAACACTAAAAAAGAAAAAACACAGAACAACGGGGGCCTAAATGGTGCAATATGTCACAAAATAGATAAATATATGAAGAATAAGTGAGAATACTCACAAAGGTGGGTTGCACAAGGGGCAACCGACTACTTCAGGCAGACGGGGCTTCACAACCCCGACTCCACTCGGGTACACCAGGGATCCTGGAGGTGGTCGCTCTCTTGAAACAACACATGCACTCTGAACACCCGTGAGGTGGTGAAATACCACCAGGGGTCAGGTGTAAGGAACTCCCCTCACTAGGGGGGGAGTGAGACACAGAACAAGGGGGAGGAGGTGCCCAAAGTATATCAAATACTCCAAGAGCAATTAAAATTGGCGCTTTGAGTCCGCCAGGAGAAAAGCGCGATATAAATGTTATTTGTCTTTGTCTAAAATGCTTTAATTGCTTTTAGAGTATTTTATATACATTGGGCGCCTCTTTCCCCCTGTTCAGTAGAGTGAGGAGGACAAGAATCTGGGCACCGACCAACAGAAGATCCAACCAATTACACCTTTATTGCATCCCCAATCACCGGTGTAATTGATTGGATCTTCTGTTGGTCGGTGCCCAGATCCTTATCCTCTTCACTCTGCTGAGAGAATTAGACAGGATAAGCTCTCTAGATACATACAGGGTGCATTTCTCTCTGTTTTCCTTCTGCCCTGTGCAAGAGTTCAGGTCCATTTTAAATACTTACCTAAGGAGAGGGAAGCTTCTGGATCCTGAAGAGGCTTCCCATGCTGTCCTCCGATCCACGGTTGTGTCAAATTCCATGCTAGTGACTGCGCTTGTCTTCAAGCACGGCTGTAGTGCACCTGTGCAGTATACCGGAGGGGCTCGTGCATGTGCTACTGTATGGCTGTGCTCGTGCGGGAGCAGCGTGGGTGCGCTCGTGCACGAAGATGTCGTGATAGGGTCCCGGGCAGCAGGGGAGGACTGGAGGATGGTGTGGGAAGCCTAAAGGAACCAGAGGCTACACTCTCCATAGGTAAGCATTTAACTTTTGACCCAAGATTTGCATTGAGTACACTTTAAAAAGGAACTGAAGTGAAAATGGCACAATTAATAAAATTGCATCCCCCCCCCCCCCCCCCCAAAAAAAAAAAAAAAAAAAAAAAAAAATTCATTTATAGAATATTTAGTCAGTCTTTGCCCATTGTAAAATCTTTCCTCTCCCTGATTTACATTCTGAAATGTATCGCTGATGGTGACATCTTTAGTTCTGCCAGGTGATCTGAGTGGAATGTTCATTACTGAGAGTTCTATGCACAGAGGGAGATAATGCTTGCTTGGCAGTTGGAAAAAGCCGGTATTCCCCACAATGCAACAAGGGTCACAAACAGCAAACTTCCAGGACCATGGTCATGACATCTCACTTTGGGAGGGGTTTCACCACAATCATCAGCATCAGCCACGTGAAACAGCTGTAGACATAGGGGCTTTCGTTTGTACCTGTGCTTTGTGGCTTCAATAAAAGAGGGTTCCATGAGGAGTGCCGGAGTCTGTCAGTTCTTTCAGCTATACTGATTGAGATGATGTTCGATCCCAGGATCCTGGGAATCCTTATTTATGTCACTGTCCCAGAATGAACATGCAGATCGGGTGCTTTAACTCTGGTCTGACTCCACTGGCTGCATGCTTGTTGCAGATGTGTAACTCAAATAACTAACACCAAAATCTTAACATGACAGGGAATGAAGATGGTAGTCTTTGTATACCACGTATCTCTAATTTCAGCTTCTCTTTAACTTTGAAAACATTAAAGCACCCCTGCCAAGCTGTGTTTTCCCTTCTCTGCTCTTCCCACTAGTCTTGCAACAAGGTAAATTTAAAATACAATACAGCTCCTTAAAACCTTAATACTGCAGCTCCTTGTAGCCTTTCTGTGTAAGCCAAGAGGGATGGGGTAAGGGGAGGCATGGGTAAGATGCCATTCAATCCTTCACCCATTCTGGTGGAGAGGGGGGGGGGCTTAACCAGTGAGATGATTGGGGTAAGGGCGAGGTTTGGATAGCAGACTTTCTAAAGTTTACAAAAGAATGCCTGTCTTTAATATGAATCATGTGACCACAGCTATTTACTGCAATATTAAGGTATTTAGAAGCTTATGTAAACCTTTGTTCTTATGTTTGCAAGACTAGTGGGGAAGGAGGAGGAGCAGAGACTTGTAAAAAACCTGCCTAGAGAGGGACTTAAACTTGTTCTGATTAATCTGCTTTAACAAGCAGACATACCCCTGTCACATGTCCCCCCTGGGGTACACTTGGTTGTGAATCTGACAAATGTGACTGTATAATTCAGAGCAAATTATACAGTTTTCATGGGATCTCAGCAGAACACTTGCTGAGAGGGGATTCTGTGCAATCAGTATTATGTCACCTCCCAGAGTCTATACATAGAGAATGTGTGTTATTTAAGGTTAGCCATCAGTGTGGTGTGGCAAGCTGTCCGGCCCTGACTAGCCAGGGAGAGAGAGGAGCGTAGGAGGAGGCAGGAATGCAGCTGCACAATCCGCACATAGCTCTCTAGGAAGGAGAATAGCATATATACCATAGGGTGTGCATTGCTAGCGGGTGAGCAATGCCACAACTTGTCATGCAATGGAAGGTGTCCACCTACAGACTCCGAGACATCTGGTGACATAACTGTGTTGGTGTGTATTCATTCCACTCTTTCCCAGCCTGATTCTGAGGGATACAGTCCCTAGAAAGTATTGTTTTCATTCAAACTGAACTATGCTATGTAGATCAGTGCCCTGTGCAACATAGACTGCAGTGAGCCAGTCACCACTGCACTTTAGGCATTCTGAATAGGTGACATAACTGTCTGATGTCACACTGATCACTTTTAAGTGTCTGCTCACCCTGTCTCTGCCCCACCTCCTTGTCTTGTGAGCTGTATGATAATGCTCATGCCTGATGGAGCTGAGTGATAATTACAAGCAGACAGGAACTCACAATACCATAGAGATCAGCACAGTGACATCTTGTGTTTGCTTTACTTTACTATACTGCTGCAGTTTAAGTAATCCTGTTATCAAATCCAACACCCCTTCTCAACATATTAGCTTTAAACTGACAGTCTAACTTTCTTTATCAGTTCCAATTGTCTTTTCATTGGTAGAGACTCTGTAAGAATGTCAGCTATCATGTCTTCAATTGGACAATACTTAATTCAACGTGCCCTTGTTTTTGTAAGTCCCCCAAGAAATGATGCTTCGCAGCTATATGCTAAAATCCGTGATGGGGATGCGGGGAACAAG
This sequence comes from Hyperolius riggenbachi, assembly GCF_040937935.1. Taxonomy (NCBI): domain Eukaryota; kingdom Metazoa; phylum Chordata; class Amphibia; order Anura; family Hyperoliidae; genus Hyperolius; species Hyperolius riggenbachi. Next base: position 77,199,684 of record NC_090653.1, read on the forward strand.
CAGCGACAGAGAGCAACGCAACACCCGAGTGCGAAAGGGGCCTGAAATTGTATCAATCACCGGAGATATACAGAAATTGTGATATTTGCAAACTTTTTCCAGATATTAGTGACAAATAAAAAAATGTAACCAAGCCCAGTTTAGCTGAATCACTCCGATGGTCTGCTGTTCAGCACTGATAGCCGGGGCCATCCAGGAGAAGCATGGGATCAGTTTGATCTACTTTGATTACTTCTTGCTTTAGCACATGGTTGTGATCAGCAAATCAGAGCTTTACAAAACTGTCACCTGATCAGACCGATCTCATGCTTATCTTTTCATTCTGCTACTTAAAGGGGCACTTTGGCGAAAAATTGTAACATTAAAATATAAGCAAACATACTGTATACAAATAAGTACATTTTTTCCAGAGTAAATTGAGCCATAAATTACTTTTCTCCTATGTTGCTGTCACTTGCAGTAGGTAGTAGAAATCTGACAGAAGCAACAGGATTTGGACCAGTGCATCTCTTCATGGGTGATTATCAGGGATTTATTTGTTTTCAAAAGCACTTAGTGAATGGCAGTTGCTCCGTCCAAAAAACTGTGTAGCGAGCAGGGAAGCTGGCCAGCATCATTGTTTAAATCCTTTTTAGTAAATATCTTTATAAAGAATAAAAGCCTTGCTGAGAATCCCCTATGAAGAGATGTACTAGTCCAAAACCTGTCGCTTCTGTCAGATTTCTACTACCTACTGTAAGTGACAGCAACATAGGAGAAAAGTCATTTATGGCCCATTTTACTCTGGAAGAAACGTACTTCTTATTTGTCTATGTTTGCACATATTTTAAATGTTACAATTTTTCGCCATAGTGCCCCTTTAAGAACATTACTACTTTCAACAGGCATACTGCAGGCAAATGTGCAATGTTGCAGTGGTCACTCAGCATCAGTGTTTCTACAGAGACATGATGTTAACACAAGACTCCAAACCAACGGTTGTAGTTTACAGAGTGCAGTCATTCATTAGGTACAGTGGTGCCCATTTAGAGTTGAATGGGTCAATTCAGTGGGACAATGAGTCAACGGGACAGTTCAGCAGAGCAAAGCTGTATAACTGTGGTCTTTAAAAACATAACATTAACGGAAATGTTATATATTCCATTAATTGTGTTTTACTTACAGCCACTATAGTTAGAACAGCCTTCTGAAGTACTCTGCACAGCAGGAGTCAGACTGGGAGTGAGAGGGAACAACACAGTAAGCCGATCAGGTTCTAGCATGTTACATACAGGTTCTAGCATGTTACATAGTGCAGTCAATCTAACAGTGGAAACTTGCTTAAAGAGACTGTAACAAAATTTTCATCCTTATTTCTTCTATCCTATAAGTTCCTATAGCTGTTCTAATGTGTTGTGTCTAACTGCAGCCTTTCATAGTTGCACGGTGGCTGTGTTATCTCTGTTATATGATCTAATCTTCTGTCGGCTGAGGCTGGAATGTTTGGAATGTGCTGCAATGCTTGTCATTGGCAGAAGCTATACACACCCTCTCCAGGCCCCCTGCACACTATGTATGACTCACACACTGAGATACTCTCAGCCTATCATTTGCTATGTCTTTTGTTTGTAAACACTGCATAAAAATGGCAATTACAAGCCAGGATTGCAGCAGGGAGAGTCAGAACCACCACAGAGGAGCCCAGGAGAACACAATGAATAGAATGGTATGCTTTTTATTGTAAGAATGTTACAGTACAGATTCTCTTTAAAGGATAGACCTGATTCTGATGATCTTCTCTGTTGAATCAGCAGGCTGATATTCTGTCCATGACCAAACTGTATTCACTTAACTGCAGCTGAAGAAAATGAGGCCAGGGAGTGGTCTGTGCTGTCTGTTTTACAAGACATAATCACAGGTAAGACAGAGCAAACCTTTCTGATTATTTATTCATATCTTTCTACATTTCTGCTTTAACTTAAACTCTTAAATTCAGGTTGAAGAATGCACATTTAATTGATTGAAAACAATAGACTTTGTGTTCTGTCTGTAGATTGCAACAATGTGACCCAACAAGAATGAGGCACATTTATTAAAATTGGTGCAAGGAAGGTTTGAGCAAAACTGATGCAAAACACATGCAAAAGCGGAGCAGTTGCTAAGAACAATGAATCTGAATCTATGATCTGTGTACCGAGTCCATTCTCCCATGTGTGCAGTTTACTTACTACAGCCCCTTTTACATACACACCTAATTTATGTTGAAGGTAACAGAGTCCAGTTTGACTTTATAATTGGAAGTTTGGGGTCTGCATAGAAATGATGGATGGGGGGGGGGGGGGGGGGCAGTGTAGATATGTTTTAATACTGACATTTATACAATAAATTACTAATAACAATATTAATGCTCTACATTGATTCAGGTGATTTTTATTGGATATTTAATGGTAGGTATGCTATCTGACAGGCTGTTGCAAGGCATCATTTTGAGTTCTTATTTTACACACTGATCCAACATCCAGTGAATGATTATAAGGCACAAACACAGGCCCTCTTTCCCAGTGCTTGAAGTGTTGTCACTTCCTCCCCATCTCCACAGCAGTAATAAGCCGCTTTACCCCCTTATCACTCATCAGCAGATCAGTCACTGATAATCTCAGAGGGTGATTGGCCAGATTATCCCCAGCAATACCAAACACTGCTGGATGATCTACTCTCCCATCCCAGCTGACACCTGCTTGGTAACAGCTTCTCATGAGGGAAATGCGAGTGACAGCAGAAGAATTCCTCTAGTGTTTCTCAACAATATTACAGCATATACCCCATGCTCCAAGCCTGGAAATGTTCAAACGTACCCTCCACACACCTTTCCAGGCAAAATTATCATTTGCAATAGCTAGAATTTAAAGCTCACTGCCTCATCTGCTAAACCCCTTTGTCTACTCCTCCATTGTTTCAACCCCACTACCCCACTAGTTTATTCATAATGTTATTTTCACTACAGTTCCTCTTTAGGTGTTTCTGTACTTGTCCTGGTACATACACAATACCATGCCATGGTACATCCTAAAGGACTTAAGCATCTGCTTTTTAGCTCTATTTTGTCCTTTTATTCAGAAATAGGAGAAAAAAATATACCTAAAGTATAAAAGATTATTTTGTATTTTGACTAAAAATGAATATGTAAAATGAGATCCATATTTTTCATCTAAATACATTTTCCATTTGTACTAGAAAAGTATAATGCAGTACCACACAAGTGTGTTTTTTATCACTGGTTGACAGATTTCTATGGCCTAGAATCAGTGGTACCTGTTTGGATAGACACAGCACTGTTCCCTGGTATAATGAGGAAAAACACTAGCCTGAGGCGCCCAAAGTATATAAAACAATCAAAATCCATCTAAAAATAAAGGCAAGTGTTGGCCTACCTTTATGAAGTCACCTTATTGATTATTTCAAACTCTCCACACGTCTGCTGTATTGACTCTGTATTGGCCTGAGGAAGCAGCCCAGAGCCATGAAATGCATTGTCATATGTGCTTCAATAAATACCTTTGAAATTATCGATGAGGTGACCTCATGAAGGTAAGCCAACACTTGCGCTCATTTTCTAGTCTGATTTGGATTGTTTTACATTCTTTGGGCGCCTCCAGCAGTTGTTTTTCCTCAGTCTAGTCACTCCTGTTCAGGGTACTAATGTTATCATAAAGTTTATTTTGTTGTAGCAGCGATCACCTGTTATATTCAAGGTCGAGTGGGGACAGTACTTCCCCACAAGCTTCCACCAGTGGGTGCAGTGGGTGCTTGATACAGCAACCCAGATTTGTGAGTGTGTTTGAATCACCACCTTCCTGGCTACTTATACTGACCATAGAACACTAGATTGGGGCTCCCGGTTTTTCTTCTACTCCAATGTCCCTGGTATAATGGCTGCTGACCTCATACCCCACTGCATACCCCCCCCCCCCCCCCCCCCCCCACACACACACACACACACACAGCTCTGCTCTCTAGAACAGTAGTGGCACCACTTCGCAGGTTAGTGCTGGATGGCTCATAGAGGGTTTATTCCCACTATGGAAATCCAGAGGCCAGTGGCCGTGTATTGTTATAGCAATGCATGGCCACTTGGGGCACTGCCTATTGTGATACTGACCATATTCATTGCACTGAAGGAGCACCACACAGAACTGCTTGCTACAGAGCATTACTGCAGTGGACAGCATCACCAGGGCCGAGGCAGAGGTGAGAGGGGCTCCAGCCTCAGGGAGCAGAGCAGGAGGGGCACACAACCCACTCGGCTATCATTCCCCTATTGTGTTTGAAGCAGAGAGAAATAAGAAAAAGAGATATACATGGCAGTGACTGCAAGCCAGATAGTTAGAGATTAAGGTGTTGGGGGACCTGGGCGCCTCTTAGTCTAATAGCAATCAGTGTGTGGCGGCTGGGGTGGTAGGGTTGGAGGGAAGCACTTTGGTGTCTCAGCCTTGGGTGCTAGAGGACCTTGTCCCAGCTCTGAGCATCACAGTACATTAGTGGGTTTATCAGGCATTGCTTTCTATGCAGTGTCTGATGTTTCTGCATAGTGGACACTATGTATAGTGCTGTGTACCACATATTGTGGTCACTGGCTAAGGAGCAGGCCAGAGAGTAGGGTGCAAAGTAAATCTGCACTAAGGATTGGATGGCACAAATGGGGCAGAGGTGCATAAAGGGAGCTGTTGAGGAGGTCAGTGTTTCTGGATCCTGTAAGATAGGCGAGGGCAGCTATACCCCTTCCAAAAACAGCACCCACTGAACAGCTAAACCAAGCATAGCATTGTGTGCAGGGAACATCCTCCCAAGTCCAGATGGGCTGGGCCATGTAGTCAGGGAGAAGCTCAAGCCTGTGCATTATCCACAGCTACAGCTTATAACCACTTACCAACCATTTGGTTTAGTTCATTTTGTGTTAATAGATAACTGGATTGGGGGTGGGTGTACTTCGTCTTCTGCAGGAATGCCTACTTTATGCTCCCTTTAATTGCCTATGAAAATGACTCCTAAAACAGGTTCCTTGGCAGCGTACATGAAAAGTGTGCCTGGAAAAAAGGGCGCAGGAGAATATTGTTATAATTAGCGATATTCAACTACTGAATTCTGATAGTAAAATCTGTAATCTTTACCGATATTTAACAATGACTAAACCTAACCTCACTCTCACGTACAGTAGAACCCTCGTTCTACCAATGCCTAACCCTTTGATTAGCAGGAAGACTTGGTGCCGGCTATTTTTTCGGGCGCCTCCCTGCGCCCATATTTCCTCCCATTGCCGCAAATTGGGGCTTTTTTTTATAATGAAGGCCTATGGTGGCACCCTTTTTTCCTATTTCACCTTGGCAGTCTAGCCACTACTATTTTATATATCCATAATTAATTAAAGGACCACTGTTGCGAAAATCTTCAAATTTAAAATACATGTAAGCACATACAAATAAGAAGCATATTTCTTCCAGAGTAAAATGAGCCATAGATTACTTTTCTTCTATGTTGCTATCACTTACAGTAGGTAGTAAAAATCTGACAGGTTTTGGGTTAGTCCATCTCTTCATGGGGGATTCTGAGCATGGCCTTTATTCTTTACAGAGACACTCCTTGAAAAAGATTTATATAAAGATACTGGCCAGCCTCACTGTTTGCTGCACACGGTTTTGGCAGTTGGACTGAGCAACTGTCACTCACTAAGTGCTTCTGAAAATAAAGAAAACCCTGAGAATCCCCCAAGAGGAGATGGGCTAGTCCAAAACCTGTTGGTTTTGTCAGATTTATACTACTTACTGTAAGTGACAGCAACATAGGAGAAATGTAATTTATACCACATTTTACTCTGAGAAATGTACTTCTTATCAGTATGTGTTTAAAGAAAACCTGAACTGAAAATTAAAAGTCAAAATAACCATACACAGGTCATACTTACCTTCTGTGTAGTCTACTCATCAATCTCTTTCTCCTCACACGCATCCTGTTTGTCCACTGTGATCAATGGAATTCTCCATCCTCCATTTTGAAAATGGCCATTACCCCATAACAGCTTCCTGGTCAGCACACTGTTAAACTGTAACATTGCCCACTTGAGCCATACGGAAACATGTACATTACCTGGCACATCATTTGTCCTCTCAGCTTTAACAGACAGCAACTGATTTATAACTGACAGCAACTGATATATTTCAGTTCTGACAAAATGTTGTCAGAACTCGGAGGGATCATTGTCAGAAGAAAATGGTGCGTTTCTGAGAGGAACTAATGGCAAGGTAACTAAGTAATGTTCATTTGAAGTTACCTCATGTGTTGATTTTAAATAATTTTACTCAGTACAGGTTCCCTTTAAATATATTTTAAATTTGAAGATTTTCGCGACAGGTCCTTTCAGAAAAATGTTTTCAATACAAAACATAATACATAAATATTAATATTACAAAAAAAAAAAAAAAAAAAAGTTTTCATAGACTTCGTAGTGTCACTGTGGTATAATTCCACCTATATGCCCTTACCGGTAAATGTATACACTGCATTGGCATTTTGGTATTGTTGAAAGACAACCTAGTAGAAGCCGCTATTCCATTTCTGCAGATGAAATAATACACCGTTAGAAATAGTGTTTTTGGCCGCCCTTAAGAAGAGTTGGGGGCCACGTTAGCGTGGATACTCTTCCACTTGTATGTAGGTCTGAGCTGTCAGAAGCTCTCGCCATCCGATATCCACTGACTGGGAAAGATGTCTGTGTTCCTTGCTGACCTGCTCTCTGACTGACACCAGACACTTCCCACGTCTGACCTGCTATGGAATCCACAGGGAGGTGTGTGAGCTCTCAGGAAGCTGTATTCTCAGAGCTCAGCAAGTTAGATGTGCAGGCAGGAGACATGGGTCCAGGTAGCTACAGTATCAGCTACATCCACTGGGTTTAGACAGCTGCCAAGAACATATGTGATGAATCTCCACTCATCACATCCCAAACACCCAGAGCTATTATCTTCATGCTGAATTTGTGCTCATAATTGGCACATGTGCATTTCCTGTTCTTTTCGCGCGACCTCTGATGACACTTCATCAATGCTTAAGAGATTGTCGCTTGAATGGACATGAAAAAAATATCCGTCCATCCACACTCATTTTTCTGGCGACTACACGACTTTGATAATATCTGTTGAGTCCATAAAAAGGATGACAATCAGGGGAAAGTGTCAAACGTAGTTATTGTCACATATAATCGTGCTGCACGCTAGGTGCCTCACTTAAAGGACCACTATGGCAAAAACATTGTAAAAATGAAAATACACACATGTAAAATCAGGGGTCCTCAAACATTTTCGGTCAAGGGCCGGAACAATATACTTCAGATTGCTGGGGGGGCCAGAACATACATAAAATGATGTTGAAAAACATTCCATTGAATCTAGCTATTGATTCCCCCCAATCATGGCCGGAGGAGAACTCCCAGCAGCAGCCATTCAGTCATGTGACGCCCGAAGAACGTCTTTGTGCACCAGACAGTGAAGCATACCCAGGTGACAACCTGCAGTCCAGTTGGACAGCAGTGTCACCTGATGCAGAATTGGATTGGAAGCCAGCGAATTACTGCTCACTGGGTTCTACATATGTGGATGGGTGGTGCCCACTAATGATACAGTCTTGATTGTACAATTTTACTACTTCTATGTAATATGAGGAATCTACATAAAGCATCCCCACTTATATTCACTCAGTTTACCCTTCTACCACATAAGGTACATACACATCTTTGACTGATGTCGTCTGTTGGGGATCAGATGCAAAAAATTGAGAAGTCAGGCTCTGCTTCAAATTCATTAATACGCTTTATTCAAAAAATACAAAACACTTGCTAGTCACAAATGTGTCACTTAAAACCATAAAACACACTGCTAGATGTTATAATGCACAGCTGGCTGGGCTCACACAAACAGCACTTCAATCACACCTGAGATCCCAATACTCTCCTGCTGTGTCTACACTATGCTGAAGCTGTACAGATCCTGCTCATTAATAGGCAAAGTTCTCAGACAGGCATGGGCGTCCGCACATATGGCAAAACCGGGCATCTGCCCGAGCCTGGCCGCCCGCTGCCCCCCCCCCTGGCCGCGTGCCCGTGCAGCCAGCAGGAGGGGTCCAGCGCAGAGATGAGAGAGAGCTATGGGCACAGTGGGGAAGGGCGGACGTCTCCCTTCCCTCACCTTAGGGGGCTCTCTCTCCCTCGCTGTCCCCTCCGGAATGAAGTGTGCAGCAGCTGGCAGCGGGCGGAACTTACCTCGTCTCGCTCCTGCGCCGGAAGTTCTGGTGCCGCACTCTGGTCTGGATCAGGCCAGAGTAGCGGCTAATCCATCTGGCGCGTGCGACGAGAGGAGGTAAGTTCCGCCCGCTGCACACTTCATTCCGGACTCCGGAGGGGAGAGCGAGAGAGGGAGGGAGAGCCCCCTAAGGTGAGTGCCCATAGCTCTCCCTCTTCTCTCCGCTGCTCCCCTCCTCCTGCACACATGGCCACTTTTTCTGGGGACATATACCCCTGGCTACATATACTGGGACATATACCCCCTGCCTACATATACTGGGACATATACCCCTGCCTACATATACTGGGACATATACCCCTGGCTACTTTTTCTGGGGACATATACCCCTGCCTACATATACTGGGACATATCCCCCTGGCTACATATACTGGGACATATACCCCCTGCCTACATATACTGGGACATATACCCCCTGCCTACATATACTGGGACATATACCCCCTGGCTACATATACTGGGACATATCCCCCTGGCTACATATACTGGGACATATACCCCTGCCTACATATACTGGGACATATACCCCTGCCTACATATACTGGGACATATACCCCTGCCTACATATACTGGGGACATATACCCCTGCCTACATATACTGGGCACATATACCCCTGCCTACATATACTGGGCACATATACCCCTGCCTACATATACTGGGCACATATACCCCTGGCTACCTGTTCTGGGGACATCTCTACCCCTGGCTACCAGTTCTGGGGATATCTATACCGCTGGCCACCTATTCTGGGGATACCTATAGACCTGGGGCTACCTATTTTTGAGGAACCACTGCTGTCAGATTGAGTGTATTTTGGGGAACTGCTGCCAGGTGAGAGGTGTCTACATATTAAGGGGGCATTCTGCCTATTTATGTGAAAAGCTGTCTATTTATGTGCCTCATGACTGCTGAATTTGTCTTGTTGCGGGCCGCATGGTTACTGACTTTGTCTTGTTGGGGGCCTCATGATTTGTTGGGGGCCTCAAGATTGCTGAATTTGTCTTGTTGGGGGCCTCATGATTGCTGAATTTGTCTTGTTGGGGGCCTCATGGTTACTGACTTTGTCTTGTTGGGGGGCCTCATGATTTGTTGGGGGCCTCAAGATTGCTGAATTTGTCTTGTTGGGGGCCTCATGATTGCTGAATTTGTCTTGTTGGGGGCTTCATGATTGCTGAATTTGTCTTGTTGGGGGCCTCATGATTGCTGAGTTGGTCATGTTGGGGGCCTCATGATTGCTGAATTTGTCTTGATGGGGGGGGGGGGCTCATGATTGCTGAATTTGTCTTGTTGGGGGTCACATGATTGCTAACTGCGAGACTATGGAAAAAGCTGAATCATCATCATATGAGACAATAGCATTAAACCTACTTTTTCCGCTTTTTAAAACAGAAAATGAAACCGGGAGGTTCTAAAAAAAATGAATAATTTTTTTCAGGAGTACGATGGATGAAATTGTTTATCTTCACAGTTTATTTTCAACTTAATTTTCCATAATGTTCATGTATGAGTTAAAACGTTTGTATTTAGTTTAAATTGCTGTTGGCACTTTGTGATAGTAAAGTGACTTTGCAGTTTGGACACTCGACCTCCAAAAGGTTCGCCACCACTGTCCTAATCTAATGTCCCACCATTGCTTAGTTCATGTAAACTTGTCTCCACCCACGACCACACCCACATTCTGGTTCACGACCACACCCATTTTTCGGCGTGACGTAGCTCCATTTTTAACATCAGCCCAAATTTTTACTCCCCACTTTTTGCCCCCCCCCCCCCTCGGAAAATTTTCTGCGGACGCCCATGCAGACAGGTAACTCTTCCTCATGGACAGAAATGCTGAGCTTATACTGAGCAGCTTACAGTGGTCGATAAGTATGTGTCACACAAGCGCAAGTCCATTAGCACTAAAAAGCGCTGCCATGATGCTTTACAGGACTCTGCCTCACTGAGGCTCTCACCACTCGGTAGTATAGTCCATGGGATCAGGACCCCATTCCTCGGTGGGCTAGCACTGTACAGACGCGAAGCATTTTGTAGGCTATGCAGGGGGCAGAGGGCCAACGTCGCGTGCATGACATCACATGGTGGGTGGGGCAGCGGCACAAAGGAATCAGCCGTCATTCGGCCAAGTTGATCCTCCTGACGGATTGCTTGCAGGGGTCAGGGGCTACTGTGCACGAATATCAGCTGAGGCGATTAACAGCCACCTAAGCCCACTTTAAAGGGGACCTGGACTCATAACTTCCTCTCTGCTCTAAATAAGCAACAGCAGAAAAACCTTTAAAGAAAAAAAAATCTTTATTACAGCTGGTACAAATCTCTTCTTTCATGGAAGCTGACCTAGGGTTAACATACTGTATTTACAAATGTGCTGCTCTGCCAAGGCAGCCAGCTGACACAGCTGAGAGATCAAATTACAGCTGTGATTAGTCACAGATGAGGGGGAATTATACAGGCTTAACGCTCTAAATACATACAGGGTGCATTTCTCTATGTTTTCCTTCTGTCCTGTGCAAGAGTTTAGGTCCTCTTAAAGGGAACCTAAACTGAGAAGTTGCTAAACCCATTACTGCTGAAATTCTGTTGTCCCCACATTTTTGCCTGATGAAGTGGGCTTGGCATTTTTTGGGGTATCGTATAATAAATATGTTTATTATTATTAAGACAGTATTTCGTGTCTGCTTTCTGGAGGCAAGCCCACCACTTCCTCCAAGCAATTTTTTAAAAAAATGTATCTAATTTTATCCTGCTGGTGCCTCTGTTCTACATACTAATATTCTGTGTCCACTCCTGGTGGAGGGGAGTGCTACCCCCTTGTTTCCTGTCTACAGAGAGCGACTCCTTAACCCTGAGTGAGGACAGGTCTAATCTCCTCACCTGCTGTTACAGTGGTTGCCTGTGTGGTAACCCATGTTTGTGAGTATATCTTTTATCACCAATCACATTACCAATTGTCCTCAACATACTACACCATATTGGGCTCTCGGTCTTCCTTATTTTTAAACTGAGAAGGAGATGGTTTTTTCCTTTTAAAATAATACCAGTTGCCTGACTCTCCTGCTGATCCTGTGTCTCTAATACTTTTAGCCACAGCCCCTGAACAAGCATGCAGATGTGGTGTTCTGACTGAAGTCAGACTGGATTAGCTGCATGCTTGTTTCAGGTCTGATTCAACCACTACTGCAGTGAAAGAGATCAGCAGGACTGCCAGGCAACTGGTATGGTTTAAAAGGAAACATCCATATCCCTCTTAGTTTAGGTTCCCTTTAAATCAAGTGTGTGTACAAGGCTATAAATTTGTTAAAATTGTATAACCAAGATTGTATTATTAGTGGACGCCTTAATGCATCTTTATAAATGGTATGCCTATTTACATTTTTAGGCCTGGAAGCTACTAGGAGAGCTTTTCTGAGCGCTTTGTGATTTGAAGATCTTGCTAATGTAATGCTATGGGTGTGATCGCACTTGAGCGATGTGATTTTATAAAAATCCCCCCATAGCATTGCATTAGCAAGAGCGTTTTCATATCACTAGCGCATACGCTTTGTTCACATCTAAAATCGCAATTGCTGAGTCCAGCATTTTGCGATTTTGTGAGTGATTTTTTTCCCCCTCCCGGCGCTTACGTTCGCACTACGATTTTTTTGTAAAGCGCTTTTCAAAATGCTTTTGTATTTATTCTTAAAAGCGCAAACGCAATCGCCGCATAAATCGATTTTGTGAGCGTTTCATGTTTTTCTTATACCTTCCATCGTAGAAAAATCACCCTAAAAATGGTACAGGCAGCGGTTTGCTGAGCGGAAAGCAGACGAAACGCACTGATATGAACTATCCCATAAGGATTCATTGCACAAGCGATTTTAGGGCATTTTTCAAAATCGCCGGTGCTGAAAAAAAAACCGCAAAATGCCCCAGGTGTGAACGAGCCCTTAGAAAAGGCTGCTAGTGGGTTTATGCCCTTGTTCTGGTTTGGGCATATAAACAATGAGAAAGAAGAACATGACAGTGTCATAAAGCAATAAAAGTGTAAGAAACATTTTTTAGTTGGTATACAATAAAGAAATAATATGTAGGTGAGTCTTAAGGGGCCCATACACCTACCAATTTTCCCGCCGATATACAGCCGTTTCGATCACAGTGATCGAAACGGCTGTGAAATCGCCACGCACACTGCTGACAGAACAATCGATTTCCGTCCGAAATCGATCATTCCCGTCGATTCCCATCTGTGCAGAAGATTTTTCTCTGTTGCCGGCGGGTCGGGAGTGCGTCGTTAGCGGCGTTCGAATGCCCGACGACCGACGCAATACAGCGGTAATACATTACCTGCTCCAGCTGGCGCGAGTCACCTGGTCGTCTTCTCCGCTTCGGGCTCCAGAGCTACACAGAACTTCCTGTCCCGGCAGGAAGTTTAAACAGTAGAGCGCCCTCTACTGTTTAAACTTTCCCTGGACAGGAAGTTCAGTAGCCGGAGCAGAGCCGGAGCGGAGAAGAAGACAGCGGGGACTCGCGCCTGCCGGAACAGGTAATGTATGAGGGGGGGGGGCAGCAGCAGCGGCAGCTCCACAGATTGTGATCGGCTTCAGGCTGAAATCGATTCACAATCTGTTTGCAGTGAAGGTGGCCGTACAATCCCTCTCTGATCAGATTCGAACAGAGAGGGATCTATCTGTTGGTCGAATCTGATGGCAAGTCGACCAGTGTATGGCCACATTAAGTAGACAAAAACAAAACAAAAGTAGACAAACAAAAAAATAGACAAAACTAAAGGTGCGTACACACGCCATACTTCTGCCAACGATGGGCCCACCAGACCCTCCCGCTGGGGGGATGTTCAGCCATCGTTCAGATACAGCCTTATCAGTCTGCCGACAGCGTGTACACACACGTGCTACTGTCGGATGAACGTTCGCCCAGTGGGAGGGTCTGGTGGACCCGTCAGCGAAAGTATGGCGTGTGTACGCGCCTTAAGTCTTCACACTATGACATACATCCAAAAGACGCCATTAACAGACGGGCTCATCCAGGCCTATGTTCAATCTCAGGCCTAGGAGCACTGTCCCAGGGGAAATCTAGTGATCCAGCCAGCCCAGATAAGATTAAATCGAGTTGGGCTAGGTTTTAGTGTATAGGACATGTGCTTTATATGATAGATCCACCACATTTTATAGAAAAGGTGCCTTAGATGGAGGGCAGTGACCCCTTTCAGTGTTTAACTATTAAACACCTATTAGCAGCGCATAAAAGGGTAGTAAGCACATTCTGATGTCTAGTTATTGGGGAATATTTTTTTCTACAAAAAGATACATAAGGCTCCATTTTTTTTAAACTAGAAGTACCGTATATGAAATATGACTAATAAATGTTCCAGATTTGTGGTGCTCTTCCACCAGTTAATGGTTCAGGAGCAGATAAGTTAAGACTCTAATGGTTCGTTCACATCATGTTCTTGGCTCACATTTTCCTTTCGAAAAACGATTGCATTACAGCTGGGTAAATGAATGCCATAGTACTCTATAATGTCATGGACAATGCACTTAGGTATCCATTAACACGTGTGTTCTTCAGAGTATTTACTGAGCAATACAAACCACTGCAGGCAGAGTCACAAAGGCCTTTAAAGAGGAACTTTAGCGAAAAAGGGAAAAAATGAATCAATATATTGGAAAGTGAGAAGTAAAAAAATAGAAGAGAGATCAAGAAATGATTGATATTTAACATGTAATTTATTCATATTGTTTGATCCACAATCAGCCTGCATGTAATCATCTTTACTGCTGGCACACATTAAAAAAAACAGACTGCGCAACCTGCCTTTATCTAAAACCACAACGCCTAGTTGTTTTCTTATACTGTAGATATACATATTCACAGAGGGAAATACTGGTTGCTAGGCAGTTGGAAACCGCTATTATTTCCCACAGTGCAACAGGGTTCACAGACAGGAAACTGTCAGGACCTAGGTCCTGACATCACATTGTGGGAGGGGTTTCACCACAAAATCAGCCATACAGACCCCCTGATGATCTATCCAAGAAAAGGTCTAGATTTCTTGTGGGAAATTAGATATCTGCAAACGATTGGGATGAAGTTCAATTTTTGGTTACAGTCCCTCTTTACAATGCACACAGCATTTGTCCAGTTTTATTCAGCACCTGGACTAAACGAGCTGTACTTTCAATGCGGTGAAGAGGTGATGGCAGAAAGCCAATGGAAATGCCCATTATAGTGCCCATATAAATGAGCCCTTATAATACAAGAGCAGTGTCTCCATGTGACCCTGACTCCTATCTGCCTAGCCTCTGAACAGAACAGAACAGTCTTCCGGACCATGGTCTATGTACCTGAAAGTTCAGAGGGATGTCATAGGGCAATTTTATCTAAAAATGAGAACCCGTTGCCCATACACTTACAGAAAAGTGCCACTGTGTAGTTTATAGTGAAAACATGACACATACACACAGTCTACTAATGCTACTGTGCTTCTAACCCTCATTATAAGCAATAACTGTTACACAGGCCTCTGCTCCACGGACAGCTGAATAATGAGCTTGTCGGGCACTTCAGCCTCTTGACTGCTGACCACCAAAAGCTTTTCAGCTTTAATTTTAAAGGACTTCCGAGGCCAAAAAGGCAATGTATTTTTTATTCACCTGGAGCTTCTTTCAGCCCCTCGCAGCTGTTTCAGTCCCTCGCTGCAGCTCCGCTGGTCCTCGCTGTCCCCGCTGGCTGAGGGACTGAGACGGCTGCGAGGGGCTGGAAGCCCCAGGTGAGTAAGAAATACATTACCTTTTTAGCCTCAGAAGTCCTTTAAAGAGACTCTGAAGCGAGTCTCAATTCTCTTCTTTAACCTATATTAATGTTAAGCCCAGCTAAACCGCCGCTATCCTGCGGCAAAACCAGGGGTTAATACCCCCCCCAAGTCCCCTCTCCTGTGTCGGGAGAGCGCTTCCTGATTGAGGCGGAGCTACAGCCATAAGCTCTGCCTCAAGCGCGTCAATCCCCGCTGATCACCGCCTCTCCCCCGCTCCTCTCATCTGCCTTCACAGAGACGGGCGGGGGAGAGGCAGAGATCCGCGCGGCGATTGACGCGCATGGAGGCAGAGCTACAGCTCATAGCTCTGCCTCCAGGAAGAGCAAAATCCACGACCAAGAAAGTCGTGGATTTTGCTGGAGGGATTTGGGGGGTATTAACCCCTCGTTTTGCCGCGGGATAGCGTCGGTTTAGCTCTGCTTATAGGGCTTAACATTAATACAGGTTAGAAAAGAGAATTGAGACTCGCTTCAGAGTCTCTTTAAGGAAACTTTAACGGAAAACAATTGGAGCTTCTTCCAGCCCCCTGAAGTCTTCCTGGTCCCTCACCGTCACCCCACACTGCACGGTTCCCTCGCTGTCACCCTCTGAATGCTGGAAGCACGGCCCAGTGCTGCTCACCTCCCCTAACGCGTTATTCGCTTGCAGTTGCTACTGCGCATGTGCAGAATGCTCCCAGGTGCAGGAGCATCATTGAGGAGGCGTGCGGGCGGCACCATACATTTGCAGTGGCCGGCGACTCGCTAATATGCCCAGCTTATGGGACACACACACCAAAACCTACATTGAGATGTGACTCAATGTAGGAGACCCAGAGCAGCGTGGGAGCAGGTAAATATTAAACTGCTCCACTACGCTACTCTGCAGAAGGTGGAGGATCCACTCACCATCACTTTAGTTACACCACTTTATTTGAGACTGTTGAATAAATGTTAAAGGGATACTTAAGCGTTAAATAAAAAATAATTTTTACTTACCTGGGGCTTCTATTAGGCCCCTGTAGCCGTCCCGTGCCCTCGCAGTCACTTGCGGGTCCTCCTGTCCCACGCCACCAGCTAGTTTTGTTTTCGTCCGACAGGCTCACTGCGCAGGCCTGGCCACGTGTCTCTTTCACGTTCCCCGTCTACAATAGCATCCTACCCAGGACGCTATTGCAGACGGGAGTGCGAAGAAGACTAAGCGTGGCCAGGCCTGACAGCGAAGTGAAACTAGCTGGTGGCGGGGGAGAGGAGGATCTGTGAGTGACTGCGAGGGCACGGGATGGCTGCAGGGGGCTGGTAGAAGCCCCAGGTGAGTAAAACTGATTTTTTTTATTTAAAGAGACTCTTTAACAAAATGTTCAGCCTTATTTCTTCTATCCTATACGTTCTAATGTGGTCTGGCTTACTGCAGCCTTTTCTAGTTGCACTGTCTCTGTAATATATCTAATCTTCTTTTCTTTGTCAAGCTTTGTCGACCTAGAGAGGAATGCACTGCCTCGGCTGTGATAGGGAGAAGTTATGCACGCCCCCTGCAGGCGCTGTGTGTGTGCTTTTCAGCTTGTCTGAGGGGGGAGGGAGCTGCCCATGCTGAGAAACTATGAAAATCCCTGACTGGAGTGCAGAAAATTCACTATGTAATAAAAACTTGTAGTATACTGTAACATGACAGGGTTAGCGGCCATGTTTTTTGTTTGTAAACACTGCCTAAAACTGGCGATTAAGAGCCAGGATCGCGGCGGACACAGCAAAGAGGGATCCAGGAGATCACAGTGACTCGATTGGTATGTGTTTTATTGTACAAATCGGACGGTAAAGATTCTCTTTAAGGCTTAAGTATCCCTTTACGTCTTAATAAACAATTTGGCCCATGACTTAGACTATGTTTTAGATTTTGTCCCCTTTCGTTATTGAGTATGACACCCATGGCCTAGATTAACCATCCCTCATGGAGTTCTGACAGTACCAGAATTCTAAGTGCCGAATTCCTCAGCTTTTCACAAGGCTAGATAATATAACTGTGTTGGCACTGAGGTTCTGCTGATTTCTCACATTTCCAGTAAAATCAAAATTGCAACGTATTTACATTATTGATCTGGGGCTACTTTTAAATCTCTCTCTGAGAAAAATGGATGTAAAAGCACAAAGACCCGTTAATCAGTCCTAGAAGCTGCGCTATTCATATGTATCAGTAAAGAGCACACTTGGCACCATGGGTGGTTCTTAGTTAGGGATGGTGAGTATCAAGGCAAATAAGAGTCATAATGAGTGGCGCAGCAGAGCAGCAGCTGGATCTTCAAGACCTGTCTCTTCATAGCATACAGATAATTGAATATTGTGACGGTTTTCCGTGTCTGAAAGCCATAGGCTAATCCTGTGTAAAGGTCAATTAAGGATAACTTGGTTAATGTGTCACTACTGATGAGACCGTTGCTTCTCCAGCGCAGCCAGACAGGGAGGAATCCGGGCAGCGAGAAATAACTGTCAGCCAGTTGCCATCGCTCTCCAGGAAACATTGTGATGCACTAAAAGTAAAAAGTCTGCTCACCTTACGCCTAACCTAAAAACACACACATAAACTTCAGAGTAAACCTGAGATGAAGACAACAAAAGTATTTATACTTATATTAATACTTACCTGGGGCTTCCTCCAGCCCCCTGTAGTCTGTCAGCTCCATCGCCGTCCTCCTGTGAGGTCCACAATTCAGCTGGGTTGCAGGCCTCGCACATGCACTGTCTCGGCCACGCGCACCACCCGATTGTGCTCCTGAGGACTGGCTTGTAGTGTTCTGTACAAGGGAGGGAGGGGGTGTGTTAATCATAACAGGTGGTTTCGGTGCTCAGCATCGGCTGTGTGGTGCTTGAGTTGCGCACCGCTATAGAAATAATGCTATGGTGCGTGCCCCACGCAAGGGTAATTTACCCCGAATTACTTCTCCCTCCGAATTGCTACGACTAGGTGGGGGAATCGTTTTTTATGCCACTGGAAATTCCAGCGCCAGCAGGCACCTCACCTTTGGCCAAACTGACCGGTGGCATAACCATACGTACGCGTCTTTGATGTTTTTAATTGTTGTTAGCCCCACCTTTCCTTATTTTTGTATCAAAAGTACATTATTATTACTTTTATCAATTTTGGTTTAGTGTGGTATTTATAGGATCTACTTGCTCTTCTCCCTTGGTGCAGAGGTGACATCCTATCATGGTACTACACTGGAATTCACTGAGCTGAGAGCGACCCATTCTTTCACAAACCTTTGTAGATGTAGCCTGAAAGCCTGGGTGTGTGAGATTTTATCCACCTGTGGTTATGGAAGTGTTTGGAACATCTGAATCTAATGATTTGGAGGGGCATCCCAAACATCCTGATACTTTTGGCAGCATACTGTGCATTGTTGACAAAGTGTTGGAACACTAACAAGCGGTCCCTTTTGTTCTTGAGGGAACTTCTAGTGAACATCCTACTTCGGTGCACCTCCTGCTTATTCTCCCCTTCTCCCTCCATAGAACAGAAGAGGTTGATCTGCAGGTAACCAGTCTGCGTGTCTATACAGCAGTCATTCCTTTACTGTCACCCAATTGATCTTTTAAGTTATAGAATGTGTGTATTTAGCTTTTATTTGAGCATGACTGCAGCCACTTGTAGCATGGCTTTGTGCTGTTATGGCCTTAGCGCTTGTCCTACCTCTGTAGCTTCAATGTAAAACACAAGAACACCCAGCCTACATTTCTCGAGGTATAAATTCATTGTCATTTATAAAATTAAACAATAAACACCAGTTCATATGCCTATAAAAAGGGCAACCTTACACATTTACTCCAAATGTATAGTATAAATACACATAAATACACAAAGAGATCCCAGTTCACTCTGTAAATGAAAATATACAGCAAAAATGAAAAACAAGGAGAAGAAATCTATAAGGTATTTAAATGCCATTTAGTGTTTGACTAATTGCATTGAAATACTGTATAATAGTTCCCAATATGCAGATATAACTTGAAAATTATTATTACTATAATATATAGCAGAATCTCACCAGTCCTATAGAGTTAGACCATGCACCATCCATCTGCTGCCTCTGGACACTAGAGGCCGCTTTTGTTAGATGAAAGACTACCTGTTCATCGAGAATGAAAGTTCGTGTTTCTCAACAGTGGCCTCTAGTGGCCAGAGGGAGCAGGGAAGATACACCTATTACAGCACAGTCCCTAATATCCGACACTGTCTGGGATCGCCCGATGCTGGATATACAGTATGTGCTTGCCGGCTGCTTGAGCAACCAGCTAAAATAGCACATACCTACCCCCTCCCCCCCCAAATACTTACCGAGCCTCCTAGCGGGCTGCTAGTGGCTTTCCAGCTTCCTCCGTGCATGGAAGCTGGCGTGTCAGCTGACCCGCACTGGTCAGCTGACATGCCAACTAGTGTGCACGAACGCCAGAAGCTGCTAGGAGCACGCTAGGGGATGCAGAAAGGCAGCTAGACATCGCTGAAGGCTTGATAAGTATTTACAGAGACACTACAGCGGAAAAAAAAATTATAATGAATTGGTTGTGTAGTACAGATAATTACTACAACATTAGTAGCAAAGAAAATGTTCTCATATTTTTATTTTTAGTTATATAGTGGGTTTTTTTATGTTTTTTTTTAATAACATTGCATCATTCTCTAATATTTGCATTTTACACACTACTCAACATTCGAAATGATTTTATAATGCAGGCTAGTGAACTTTTGAACTGTCCTCTGGAGAGAAAAAGAAATTACAGTCACAGACACTTAAGAAAATAAGCTTCAGAAGACAGAGCTCTCTGCGACTTTGAAAGTCGTGGAGCTCAATTGCTCTTTTGCATAGATAACTGAAGTTTATTAACTCTTCCTGTACTGGATACAATAGTAGACTTCTACTACACATACAAATCATTATCATAATTTTATGTTTTGCTTCAGTGTCTCTTTAAATAGCCTCAAAACCTAAAAAAAAGCCCCCAGTAATCACACAGGTTAGTTGAGACTTCCGGTTGCCTGAATTCTGGATAACGTGTACTTTGCTGTAATAAGGTTATATTGCCTGTAAGCTGGAAAACTTTTTCAGCTGCTTGGATTTCAGCTGCGGTTCTTTTACACCAAAGATAGTGTCACAATAAGGGCCTTTGGAAAGGCAGTCTGGTGATTTTTTTATTGGTGGATTTGCTTCTGTGAGATATCCACCTGTATCCATTCATAGAAATGAGACATGCTTGCCAGACTCAGCTCTTCTGTGCAGAGTTTAGTACAAAAGGTCATTCCATAAACACTACTTACTTTCTCTACTAAGAAAATCATATGTTAGGAAAACAGACAAATTACAATGCTGGATAATATCAAAACAATGCTTTCTGCATTGATGTTCTTACAGCTATGAGTGTATGATCTACCCCTTTTATTTTTTGCTAATGTTTGTGTTTTATGACCAGTACTTTATCTGCGTAATATGCTTTATCCTAGATAATTTAACCATAGGCTCAAAACCATCTTTCCTAAAGTTATGTTCTTATATAAGTACTTAAAGGACATCCGAGGTGAAAATAAATTAATGAAATAAACAATTGTATCTATCCTCCTACTCCTAAAAAATGACCTTTTTAAGGTATTCCACAGTTTTATTTTATATTTAAATCTACTTTTTAAGTTTTTACTGTTTTATTGTTTTTGCTCAATGACACATTTATTGAAGTATACCAGAGCTAAAATCTACGGACTATTGACCCTTTTTATCTCTTTTTTGCTCTCAGAAGCCATTTTATGCTTGCAAAGTGTTTTATAGTTGTAATCAGTTATGGTCACACTGTAGTCTGACCCAGTCCTAACTCAGACAGGAACTGCCACTTACATACCTGATATATAACTCTTTCAGGCAGAGAAAGAAAAAAAGGAACACGGCATAGTTATTTGTGTGCTTGGCACTGTACATACACATGTCTATCTCATCATGTCACATGTCACCTCAGGTATCCTTTTAAGTGTACTAGAGGCAAACCTAATGATACTAACCTATGCAGAGGGAAGTCACTGGATCTTTCAAAGGCCTCCTGTGTCCTTCTGGAGACTACTGTTGCGTACTGACCCATGAAAGGTATCTGACAAGAGCTTGTCAGATACGCCCCTGCTGTGTATGAGTGCGGCTATATTGGGCCTGTGCAAGTACAGCTGGGCCTGTGCAGTAAGCACTTGCGCGGGTGTAGCACTGCCTCTCTCGTACACAGCGGGAAGTGTGGACACTAAATTCAAGAAGGTCCCAGGCAGCTGCGATGGTCTCAAGGAGGACACAGGAAGCCTCTGAAGGATCCAGAGGCTTCCATCTTTACAGGCAAGTATCTCCTTTTTTCCATCAGGTTTGCCTCGGATTTGGATGAAGTGTGCTTAAAATGTCTTAAAGTGAAAATAATGTAGTAAAAAAGTGCTTCATTTTTACAATTATTATGTATGAATGATTTAGTCAGTGTTTGCTCATTGTAAAATCTTTCCTCTCTCTGATTTACATTCTGACATTTATCACATGGTGACATTTTGACTGCTGGCAGGTGATGTCAGTGGAAGGAGATGCTGTTGTTGTTAGTTCCCACAATGCAACAAGGCTCCCACAGTGTGATGTCAGAACCATGGTCCTGACATCACACTGTGGGAGGGGTTTCACCACAGTATCAGCCATACAGAGCCATGATGATCCATTTGTGAACAGGAAAAGATTTCTCATGGGAAATTGGGTATCAGCTCCTGATTGGGATGAAGTTCAATTCTTGGTTACGGTTCCTCTCTAAAGTGTGTACTGAATATAAATCCTTTATACCTGCAGGATTGATTTTACCCCCAAGTCATTTCTAAAATATGCAGTATAAAGCCTGGAACCCACTGAAATCAGCAAACGCAAAACGCAACCGCTAGCGTTTTGTCTGAGCGGTTTGCAAGCGGATTCATGCGCGTTTTTGGTCGTGTTTTGCAACATTGTATTTTTTTGCCCAGCGGGTGCGTAGCGTTTTGCGTTTTGCGTTTTTATCCTGATTGGTCCTGTGAATTATTTTTAATTTTGTTACAGTGTGCTGAACCGCAAAACGCTAGCAAAACCGCTCAGTTTAGGTTTTGCTGAGCGTTTCTGCTAGCGTTTCAATACTTTACATTGAAGCGCTAACGCTCCCAAAATGCTGCAGGTCCTGCGTTTGCGTTTCTGGGAAACGCAAACGCTCCTGTGGAAGTTGCCCCATCCATTAACATTAGCCCAGCGTTTTGGCAAACTGCTAGCGTATCGCAGTGCTGCCAAAACGCTGCCAAAAGCGCTCCTGTGGGTTCCAGCCCTTATTGTTACTCTGTTTATACTGAGAGTAAACTTTCTGCAGTGTGTACTGATCTCTTTCCTCCTGGATATTATATATGGGGTGGGGGGGGGGGGGTTAGTGAGATAAAAATAATTCTAAGTTACTGCTACATTTTTTGCTAATTTTATGCAAATGTATGCAGCTTGAAAAAAAAAACTGCGGATGTAGCATTTTGCATCTCATTAACCATCTCTGATTATGAATTGTCCTCAAGGGACAACTGAAGCGGGAATTATATGGAAGCTGTCATATTTATTGCAGTTGCCTGGCTGTCCTGCTGATCCTCTGCCTCGGAGGGTAGGAACACACGAGGCAGAAACGCTAGCGTTAACTCGTATAATGGAAGTCAGTGGGTCGCATGAAAAAACACATTTGTTCGCGTTCTGCAATGTGCATTTTTAAAACCGCTGACCTTGCTGCGTATTTTTCCAAAACGCATCTAAAACGCACATAGTGTATGTCAATGGTGATTCAGAGGTATAGGATTTTATGATGTATTTCTGCTTCCTGTTGACGTCCTAGTGATGAGCATAAAACACATATACAAAACGCACTTGTAATTTATATGTGGGAAACGCAAACGTATTAAAATGCAAGCAAAACACATGTGCGAAACAAAAATGCAAACACACTTAAAACGCACAAATGCATATACAGAAAAAAGGAAACCCACGCAAGGCCTAGTGTGTTCTCAGCCTATAAAGCTTTTAGCCATACACCCTGAACAAGCATGCAGCAGACCAGGTGTTTCTGACACTATTGTCCGATCTGACAAGATTAGCTGCATGCTTGTTTCTGGTGTAAGTCAGACACTACTACAGCCAAATAGATCAGAAGGGCTGCGAGGCAGGCAACTGGTATTGTTTAAAAGGAAATAAATATGGCAGCCTCCGTAGTCTTCTCGATTCAGTTGACCTTTAAATTCCTGCACAGATGTTGTCAGAACTATAGAAAGCCCTGAGAACAGAGCACAAACAAAGTGATATTTTATCTTGTTCTATAAACAATAGGAGTGAAATGCATGAATTTTGAAAGAGAGCTAAACAGTCAATCCAAATCCAAATGCAGTGTGTGTGTGTGTGTATGTGTATATATATATATATATATATATATATATATATATACATGCGTCATACTTACCTCACGTGTAGTCTACTCATCAATTCCTTTTTCCTCTTTCGCCTTCTGTTTGTCCTCTGTGATCAATGGAATTCTCTGTCCTCTATTTTGAAAATGGTCATTACCCATAAAATCTTCCAGGTCAGCAGACTTTTAAACTGTAACATCGGCCACTTGAGCCACAAGGAAGTATGGACGTTACCTTGCACATCAGTTGTCCTTTCATGTATAACTGACAGCAACTGATATATAACTAAAAGCAACTGATATATAACTAACATCAACCTTGTCAGAACTGGAGGGAATCATTGTTAGAATAAAATGGTGAGCTTCTGAGAGGAACTGATGGCGTGAGGTAAGTATGTCATATTTATTTCCAGGTCCATCAATGTGTTTATTTTAAATAATTTTACTCAGTTCAGGTTCCCTTTCAGTATAAGTACTCTATCACCTTAATAAGGTTAAGTCAGGTCAGTGAGCGGTCTGAATGTTTTTATGTAGTTTGCAAACCCTCACCTCATACGGAACTCGTGATCTAGCGCTCGTGCTAAAATAGATCAGACACACAGATAAATAATGTGACCCCACGCTACAGTCACCAATCATCTCTCTCCCAGGTATCAGCCGTTGACGCTCCACAGAGGGGGATTTTCAGCTGTGGTGAGGCAAGCCGAGTCACATGAGCTTAAAAAGGCCTGTGATGCCATCCT
Source organism: Hyperolius riggenbachi (assembly GCF_040937935.1). NCBI lineage: Eukaryota > Metazoa > Chordata > Amphibia > Anura > Hyperoliidae > Hyperolius > Hyperolius riggenbachi. Next base: position 77,223,986 of record NC_090653.1, read on the forward strand.
GCAACTTTCTCACTGAAAACCTCAAGTGTGAGTCAGTTTCCTTCCAACAGCATGATGTAATGTTCAACGAGACAGGTGTACGCGGCCCAATATAGCGATGCAATAGTGAGGCAGTGCGGGATCATACCATCATCCCTGCTCAGCTAATCCTTCCTCAAAAGGGACGCCAGATGATGTCACACAGCCTATAGTAAGTCCTCAAAGGAAATTCCAAACAGCAGACCTATAGAAGGCCTAGTTGCATTTTATTTAAATTTGAGTAAGGAAGGGCTAGAAACTTTGTCAAATTTGTATTGGTGTCTGTCATAGATTTCTCCTTATTTCCTGTCCTTGGGACATTTGGTACAGGCAGTAAATTTGAGGGGAATTCCATATTTTACAGTTAGCACCATAACAGATGTTAATCTAATCTTCTCAGATCTGACAATAATGTCAGAAACTGCTGATCTGCTGCGTGATTGTTCAGGGTCTATGGCTGAAAGTATTAGAGGCAGAGGATTAGCAGCATAGCCAGGCAACTGGTATTGCTTAAAGAGAATCTGCATTGTTAAAATCACACAAAAGTAAACATACCAGTGCGTTAGGGGACATCTCCTATTACCCTCTGTCACATTTTCGCCGCTCCCCGCCGCATTAAAAGTAGTCAAAAACAGTTTTAAAAAGTTTGTTTGTAAACAAACAAAATGGCCACCAAAACAGGAAGTAGGTTGATGTACAGTATGTCCACACATAGAAAATACATCCATACACAATCAGGCTGTATACAGCCTTCCTTTTGAATCTCAAGAGATCATTTGTGTGTTTCTTTCCCCCTGCAGCTCACTGAAGAGTTACAAGATGATTGTTTGTTTCTTCTTGCAGACAGCTCTGCCCGGTTGTCTGTAATTCTGCAGTATGTGACTCATCAGTATGTGAACAGAGGATTTATCCAGCTTGTAAAAGATAAGAGAGCAGAGAAAAGCTGGCTAATGTAAATAACACACACACACAGGGGAGTGTGCATAGAGGGGGCATGCATAGCAGATCACACTGAAGAGTTGGCAGCCTTCCAGACACAGGAAGACAAGTCTGACAGGGGAAAGATAAGCTGATTTATTACAGAGATGGTGATAGTATAAAGTGCTGCAGTAAGCCAGAGCACATTATAATAGGTTTAGGAACCTGTAGGATGGTAGAAAACACAATGACATTTTTGTTACAGAGTCCCTTTAAAGGACTTACGAGGCCAAAATCCTTAAAGTCAAGTACCTGGAAGATGTTTAAATGCACGGAGGACGCCGTCCGCGCCCTCCGTGCAGTTCCGCCGGGTCCCCTTCCTGAAAGCGCCCCCCGCTACAGTGCGTGGTTCGGAGGGGTTAGCCCTAGAGCTGCGCAGCTGCACTCGGGGCAATGCGGACTGCGCAGCCGCGGCCAGCTCTGGCGGCCATATTAGGAGCGGCATGAGAGCCCGACCCGGCCTGTGGGGTCGCGATCGGCACGGGGGGCGCTTTCAGGAAGGGGACCCGGTGGAACTGCATGGAGGGCGCGGACGGCGTCCTCCGTGCATTTAAACATCTTCCAGGTACTTGACTTTGTAAGGATTTTGGCCTCGTAAGTCCTTTAAAAGGAAATAAATATGGCAGCCTCCATATCCCTCTCTCTTTAGTTGTCCTTTAAACGTAAGTAGAACTCTGAGCCCCTCCCCCCCTAGTGGATAGACCTTTAGGGGAAAATAGGTGATAAGGTTTGGGGGAGGGGGAATGTCGCTTTGTTCCCACTGCTTCTACCGTGCCTAACACTAACTTAAAGAGGACCTCCATAGTAAATACAAAAAGTAAAGTAAAAAACAAGTTATATTTACCCGAGAAGCCTAGTCCTGCAATGCCGTCCCGAAGTCCCTGCATCACCCAACTTCCGGCGCCTGTACTGTAGTAAATAGCTTGGCATTTTTCTCTGCAGGGAGAGAGGAGGCGGGGCCAGGCGCCGGAAGTCGTGTGATGCAGGGACTTCGGGACAGCATTGCGGGACAAGGCTTCTCGGGTAAATATAACTTTCTTTTACTTGCAGGCTGCCAGATTTTTTGTATTTACTATGAAGGTCCTCTTTAACGCTTCCTTTTTGATAGCCCCTAACAGCCTTAAAGGACACCTGATGCAAAGCTACCTAAAGTAACCACAGAGGTAGGTTCATGCTCTTAAAGCAGACCTGAACTCAGAACTTCCTTTCTGCTCTAAAAGATACTCAACAGCATAACAACCTTTACAGAAAAATACTTATTCATTACAGCTGATACATATTCTGCAATAAATATGTATTGTGTCTACTTCCTGCTTTCATGGAAGCAGACATATTGCTAACATCCTGTCTTTACCAATCAGATCTCTGTGGTGGCAGCCAACTGACACAGCTGAGGGATCAAAATACAACTTGTGCTTAGTCACAGATGGGGGGAATTAGACTGGCTCAACTCTCTAGATACATAAAGGGGGGAAAGAGGTGCCTAAGGTATGATAAAACTGCATTAAAAACATCTAAAATAAAAAAAAATGAGGTGGCTTACCTTAAGGATGACAAATTCGAATGGTAAACAACAAACTTCAGTGTGCACTTGGCAACACATTTTGTGGGCTTAGCCCACTTCCTCAGGCCAAATAAAGTGGCTAAAACCATCAAATACAAGGCGCTCAGAGCTCAAGTACTATTCTCAAACATGTATTTATTTATTGTATTTATAAATAAACCAATGAATTCAAATATATAATTTAAATATAAAATATGTGTTATAGTATTGAAGGTATCAAAAGTGTAATAATAAGCCAAATATATGTACAGATAGGTATTTGGCTTGTTATTACTCTTTTGATGCCTCCAATACTAGAACACATATTTTATATTATATTATTGTATTCATTGGTTTATATCATGTTCAAGAATAGTACTTGAGCTCTAAGCACCTTGTATTTGATGGTTTTAGGCACTTTATTCAGCCTGAGGAAGTGGGCTGAGACCCACAAAACGCATTGCCAAGTGCACATTAAAGTTTGTTGTTTACCATTTAAATTTGTCATCCTTGAGGTAAGCCACCTCATTTTTTTTTTGCTAATTTTAACACAGTTTAATCATGCCCTGGGCTCCTATTTTCCCTCTTTGGGTCACCTACGCTCTCTCGGGAGGCATACTCTATTTGGTCAGGTGGCTGATACCACCCCCACAACCATCTAGAACCTTTTGCACCAAGAGAGCGACTGCATCCAGTTTGACTGGACACCGGAGTGGAGTCGGGTTTGTGCATCTCCACCTGTCTACAGTGGATGGTTGCCCCCCTGCAACCTCCCTTTGTGAGTACCTCTACCTACTCTACTTCAATTGTCGTGACTTCCTGCATCATTGGGGCTCCCGTTGTCTGTGTGATTTTTGTTTCCTTCCAGGGTGTTTTCTGTTCACCCTACCCACCCATCTCTAGATGCATACAGGGTGCATTTATGTTTTCCTTCTTTCCTGTTCAAGTTCTGGTCCACTTTAAATTGGACCAGAACCCAGTCCTCTATGTTCTAAAAGATACGCAACATCATAAAAACCTTTAAACAAAAAAAAGTTTGTTGTTATAGCTGATACAAATCCTGCAATACATATGCACTGTTTCTACTTCCTGATTCATGGAGGCAGACACTCCTGTGCTTTCAAATGACCTTATCTGCGATCTCTGCCATAGGCACTCATGAGACCTAGGGGAGTGATCAAATTACAACTTGTGATTAGAAAAATGAGGGGGAATTAAACAGGCTAAACTCTCTAAATACATACAGGGTGCATTTCTCTCTGTTTTTCTTCTGTCCTGTGCAAGAGTTCAGGTCCACTTTTAGGCTACTTGCACACCAAGACGTTGCGTTAGGTGCTACGTTAAGGTCGCATAACGTGCACCTAATGCAACGCATGGTGGTGCGGGAGAGGACGGTAGAGTGAGCCGCGTTAGGCGGCTCTATCCCTATAATGTCTCCCAGAGTGGCGCTGATTGGCCGGCGGGACCACGTGATGCGGAGCGAGACACTCCGCATCACATGGTCCCGCCGGCCAATCAGCGGCCGCCAGTGCAGTGAATATTAAGTAGCCATGTGCGCGGCTACTGTAGCAGCATCTCCCCGCCTCCTCTCTCCCCCCACTGCGCATGTGCAAACAGTCTAACGCGGCTATAGCCGCTCTAACGCTGTAGAATGCTGCACTTTCGGCAGAACGTGCAGCGTTACATGTAACGCAACGTGGGCTGTGTGAACAGCCCACTTGTGTTACATTGCTATGCGTTGGGGGAGCGTTACAGGCGCACTAACGTGCGCCTGTAACGTCTTAATGTGTAAGCAGCCTAAAACTAATTGTTCTGTACTGTAAACACGGTATGTCTTCGAGTTATTTTAAATGAACTTTCAGAAGGTGTTTTTAGATCTCATGCTGCATTATGATCTGTTGCTTCTCTCAGATATAGTCCAGTTATTCTTTAGTCTTTTGCTATACGCTCCTTGTACCTGAAATCTGTTAGTGTTACTGTTGGTGTTTGAATTCAGGCTATTGAAACTCGGAAACCTGAATTTGCCCATCACCACACTTAAGCATCCAGACAGGTGAACAGAGTCGGGGGGAGTTCACTTATTTGCACTTCAGCTGCACGAGTCACGTGAAGGATAAATAAGTGAACTCCCCCTGACTCTGTCCATATGTCTGGGTGGTGAAGTGTGGCAAATTCGATTTTCCGGATTTCAATAACCCAATTTTGAATACTAACTCTAAAACCTTTACAAACTGTTTTCCATGGGCAGCTTACTGCGGGCTTGCCGGCCACAAGCGCCTTTTCGCTGCAATTCAATGCAGCTGAATACATGCGTCATAGATTGATATGTGGTTGCGTTACCTGATGGAAAAAAAAACATGACTTGTCAGTCCGAGGACAGCAATTTTCCTGCTCAGAATATAACTCCACTGCAGGCCTGCCGGTCCACCACCTCTGCCGAGCGCTAGCAAGCGCCTGGCCGGTGAATGGGAGCATCTGACAGGTGATGAGTTCACCGCCTTCAGCCTCCTCTGGAAAAGAGGTCTTCACCTGTTTTTTTAGTTGTCGGTGATGCAAAATTCTGTGTCATGAAGAAGAAAAGGAAATGCTGGCACTGTGGCTTTGGGGCCTCTTGGGTAGAGGGAGGGACGAGGGAAGGAGAGGGTGGTGTAATCGCAGGGATCCGGGTAGTGAAAAATGAACTTCAGGAAGCCTCCGTAGAAGCGCACAAGCGCGAAACGGCTGTAAGGCTCTTCATCCCCTGCACCCACCGCACTTTCCCGAAGTAAATCCGGTACGTGTCTCATAACATTAAACATGTATGCCTGTATGCAACGTTAAGATTTTCTATGAAGATTCAATAAAGAAACTGACAGCAGTGCCGGCGCTTCCTCTCCTCTCTGTTTACATATGATTCAAAATTCTGCAGCTGATAACGTTCAATGGACTCGTCAGTGCAACAATATTTTTAACTGATAATTGTCCCTAACCATAATTGCCCCTAACCGTTCCAAAACCCTACACTGCTTTAAAACCTAATGCTAACACCCCATTGCCTCACCAGCACTAACTTGCTATGACCCACCTAATCCATGAGGCTGGTTTCACACTGTGAACCGGCAGTAGCGGTACAATTAGATGATTACATTGCACCACTATGCTAAAAATGGCCTTTGGGATTTTTGCGTTGATACGCGGTAATCCCCTTTCTGGCCGTAAGCCAAGCAGGAAGTAAGGCTCTCTAGCGCTCACTTCCTGTGGAAGAAAATCGAACTGTACAGAAATGTATTGAAAAAATATGCTTCCGCAACATGCACGCCATAAAATGTAAAAAAGTTGGCGTCACCATAGACTTACACACCGCAATGAAAACGGCCAAGTGTGAAAGGGGCCTGACACTAATGATACCTGAGGAAAGTACTGATACTTGATCATTTTATACTTAAAGCAGAACTCAAATAGAGTAAAAAAAATAAACGTTTTACTCTACCCAGGGCTTCTGCCAGCCCCCTGCAGCCGACCTGGCCCCGTGCAGCCACTCGCCGATGCTCTAGCCCCCGCGGCTCACTTTCACTTCGCACAGTTCGAGTGCACTGCGCCTGCGTGGCCCTGGCCATGCGCATCCTCATTCATGCTCCCGTAGCCAGATGCGTAGTGCACAGGCACAGAAGAGATTTTCTCGTACTGCACCTGCGCAGGAAGCTCCTGGCTACGGGAACGCATACGAGGATATGCGTGGCCAGGGCACAGTGGAGGTAGACTTAGAAAAGTGAGGGGAACGGAAGACCTTCCAGGACGGCTTGGGCACAGGTTGGCTGCAGGGGGCTGGCAGAAGACCCAGGTATTGGTAAGTGAAATTCTTATTTCTTTTTTTTATATTTAACATTTTTTATTTTGTAAGTGAAAAAAGTATAAAACATACAGAGTATTTGGTCAATATTGGTAAAAGGGAAAAACATCAAGGAAATACAAGCAGTATATTAATAGTAACAGTTATCAGTTAGGTATACTGTGATTAACAATTCTGACAAAATCAAACATGGCCAGTAAGCCTAATAAGCCAGTAGTAAAAGGGGTATCGCTGGGTGCGGGGACCTACCGCACTCACATACCAGCGTTCCCCTCTGCCAATGCTGTCAGTGGCCCAGCCATATTGCAGATGACCAAACCATGATATATCTTACCTAAAGAAAGGTATAGGGTAAAAGAGAGAAAGGAAAGAGTAAAGGGAAGATCTGACGTGAAGTACCAGTCTCCACATCAGGAAAGAGAGAGAGATAGAAAGTGAGTCAGGGTGAGTATATAACCAAGTATCTTGATACCACCTCTAGATGGAAAGTTAAACCAGGGGGTTAACTGCGGCAACTTTTCAGATAGAGGCATGGAAGCTGGATACTCCCCAAATTTTATCGAATTGTAATTGTTTATCAGATAGTCTAGCAGTGAGCAATTCCATCCTATAAACATGGTACAACTTAGCCAAAACCTCAGCTCTAGATGGGGTGTTAGGATCTCTCCAGTGTTTGGCTATTAAACATCTGGCAGCTGTGAGATAACGGTTCAACAGACGTTGAGCGTGTGATTTTACTTTTGGGATGGGTTTTGCCAAGATACAGTACCAGGGTGTCACATGAGCCCTCAGTGGCTGACCGCACTTAGCCTTCTAAACGGTGCCAGCGCACAGATCGTGCGAACTCTGGTCGCAGTCAATGCGCAGGAACCGTTAAGAATTAGCCGCAGACAACTCAGAAGGGAGCCTGTGAGACACGGGTAATTACAACGTCACCTACTGGTTCAGAGTAAACTGCCACTACCGCGGTTACTATGGGACCGTGGGGCCCACTAACTGACTGACTAATCCTGCGAATAAAACGGTTAAACACACGATATTCTGTCTAGCCAACAACAAACAAACAGTAGCGTATCTTCAGAGACCCGGGATCATTTCTGTGTGTGCTGATAAGCAGGGTAGCGAAACAGTGAATGACTTGGAGGAAGTCTTTTATTCACAGCAATATAAATAATTAATATATACAGGCAATTATTAAAATCAACAATTATTAAAACAGTAATAGCCAGTATGAAAAATAAAAGAAGGGAGAAAAATACTTAGTTCCTGGAAAGATGTCCTTATTGTGGGAAAAATCATAAAGTTCTTGGTTTCAAAGTCCAGAGTTCAGAGTTCAGACCAGGTGGATGCCAGCATATCCTCAAGCTGGCATCTGATGAGTGCAAGATGGTTCAGTGTGGAGGACGCTGAGTTTGGGTCCTCAGCCATTCTTATGCCCCTGCTTCAGTAGGAGGGAGTGAGGGCGGGGAGCCATACACCCCCTTCAAAGATGAGATGAGCCCTCCCCTTGTACTGGGGCTAGAAATCATATCTACCCATATATGGGCTCTATCTCACAGAACCGTACAGGTCAGGGCAGATTTATTAACATTTTCAGGTCTGTCTCGATTTACCCAGCGCCCTGATACCAGACATGAGGGGTGGGACCCCTGTGGTATCATCAGGGCCTTTTCAAACTGCCTAACTGGCAGTCCTTACCTCAGAATGTTCTGAAACTTCCTCAGAACCAGCACCGGGGCTCATGCTACACTTCCCCCACGTTTGGTGAAGCTGCCATCTCAGGAACCCCAGAAATATGACAGATCTGGGAAGTTATGGATTTGCTATGAGACTCAGGTTATTCCCAGGCAAAGGCTCTTTGAAGTTTGGAGCAGCCAGCGAGGTGTCGCCTCCCCTGCTGGGAATGAGCCAGTGGGTCTGGCTTTTAGCCCAACTAGATTGCTCCTGCCATGGTTTTTGTCACCTTATACCTGATGGATGGGCCATCAGCACAGCTTGAAGCCAGGGACTCTCTGGGGCAGATTAGGCTCAGGCTCATTAGCATATCAAAAGAGCCATCCAGCCTTTGGAATGGTGCTCTCTTTGCTAAGAAAAGGACTTCAGCTGTCCCTACACACTCAACCCAGATTGTACCGTTTTGAAGCGCAATCGATGCAGGAATCGAGTGCGATCGTTCTTTTCTTCACGGGCGGTTCCAGGACGCGCCTGCGTCCCCGCAATCGTCCGTGACAGCCCTCCCCCTTGTCCGTGGCTTAGCCACTCATCCGCAAGATATGTGGCGGCGCCGCTAACCTGGCTGACGGGCCTCGAGTTGCCGGTACGGCGGGAAAACCTATTGGAGCCTGTGGCTCGGTTCCCCTGGACCGGTCGCGGTCTGCTACCCTCAGGGTTGACCCAACATGGACCGTTCTGGACAGGGCGTTTGCGCCACTGCAGTCGGACGTGGTGTCTGCCGGGACTGCCGACAACGGGCAGTGGGTTGGTTAGGTCAACAGCCAGCCCACGCAGGGTTCCCCTGCTGAGTGGCTGTGGACCTAAGGGAACCCCGCGGGAATCCCTGGACCTTCCCAGCTCCTGACAGACGGCACATGCCCTGCAGTAGTTGGCTACATCCCTGTTCATCCGGGGCCAATAAAACTGTTTCCGAATACCGGCGAGTGTCTTGCGGACACCCGAGTGCCCTGTCAGAGGATTACCATGTGCGGATTTCAGCACATGTCCCCTGAACGCACTCGGGACCACAAGCCACTTGGTATCCGCGTGGGATCTACCTGTAGGGGGCTGTACAGACTCACTGTACAGTCTCCCACCTTCCCAGTACACCTTGATAGCGGCCCCGTCTGCGAGGGGCTCAGCGGCTTGCTGCCTGAGCACCTCCAGGCTTGGGTCACTTTGTAGTGCGGCTGAGAATATGGCGCTGTCAGTTTCAGCCAACTGGCTCATGTCACACGAGGCCAGCGGCTGAAAGGTCTCATCCCTGCGGTCAGAGGAGGGGGAGGAGGCCGGAACCCCCTCCACCTGTTCTGAGCTCAGGTTCTGAGCAGTGCAGCTGCGCGGTACTGCTAGCACAGGTACACTGTCAGAATGGCACAGACGGGCATTACTCAAATCATCATTGCATGCAGTAATGACATTGACAGGTATAGACATTTTTTCATTACAGACAGGTTGTACAAGAAACTCAGGTACAGTTACAGCATCATCACAACAGACAGTCTGTACATCAAACTCAGGTGCCTTTGAAGCAGGCACTATTGAACCTGGTACCCTTGAACTGGGCACATTCAACCCACCTCCCCCTGGTGCTCCCCCAAGTGTATAAAGTACCTGGTGGTGGGTGGAGAGTCCGTCTCCTTCCGTGAGCGACAAGGCGGTCGTGGCAGGTTCATAGTAGGACACAAGCTTGCCCAAATCAGTCCCCAGCAACACAGGGACCGGGAGATCCTTCATAACCCCAACAACCCTTTCGTGGACCCCTCCCACTCCCCAATCCAGCTTCACTCTTGCGTGGGCTATGTGGAAAAGGGTGCCCTCTACTCCAGTAAGGGCAAGGGATCGGCTGGAGCTGATGCTCTCCTTTGGCACAAGATGTGAGTGAACTAACGTGATGTCAGCTCCGGTGTCTCGAAATCCGGTGACAACTTTGCCGTTCACTCTAACAAGTTGCTGCTGGTCGGTTCGGTCGCGGATTTCCTGTCCGCGTGCAAACAGGACAAAATCTGATGATCCAGGCTGTGGTTCGCTGGCGGGTTGCCTCTGCTGTGGGTGAGGTACAGGTGATGCAGATGATCCAGGTGCTGGTGGTGTCTGTCTCCGCTCCGGACAGTCGAATTTCATGTGTCCGGGCTGGCGGCAGTAGTGACAGGTGACCTCTCCAGGCGCTGCGGGCCTGGGTGCAGCAGCTGCGCTGGGTGGCCTCTGTGGCGGACGGCTCACAGGGGCAGGAGGGTCTGCCGAGGTATTGGGCTGACCTCCTCTCCAGCTGGATGGGACAGTTCTGCGGGTATCAGCCACCCGGGTAGTTGCAAAAGTCTCAGCAAGGTCTGCAGCGACAGTGGCTGAAGCCGGCCTGCGTTCTAACACAAACTGTCGTACATCAGCAGGGCAAATGTTCAGAAATTGTTCGAGGACTATCAAGTCCTCCAGGACGCCATAAGACCCTTTGGTGAGGCCTAGCGTCCACTGGCGGAGTGTGGTGAGCAAGCTGCTGACCACATCTCGGTACGAATCAGAAGACTTTTTCTGCCAGGCCCTGAACTTTTTCCGATAGGCTTCTGGCGTCAGCTGGTACTTAGTAATGATAGCGTCTTTTATAGCAGCATAATCATTATCCTTTTCCGCAGGCAATTCTGCGAAAGCATCAAGCGCTTTGTAGCGCAGCAAAGGTGTCAGATGTCTGGCCCACTGGTCTTGGGACAGACGATACTGACGGCATGCTTTTTCGAAAGATCGCAAAAACAAGTCAATGTCTGTGTCTTTCTCGATATTAGCAAATTTAAATTTTGCACTTACGGGTGCTGCAGCTCCTTCAGCAGGGAGGCTGGGCGGTGAACTCCGGCTGGCCTGTTGAACTTTTGCCATGTTTAGCTCATGCTGTCGTTGGAGCTCCCGTTCCGTAGCAGCCGCTTGCCGCTCCCGTTCCTCCCGCACTTGGCGCTCTGTCCGCGCTTCTGCAGATTGGCGCTCCTCACGCATGTACTGCAGGTACTTGTCCAGGTCAGTGTCCATCAGCTTTTGTAATGCCTGCTGCATTAGCGGATCAGTACAAACGGACAGTCCAGTACTGGCCAGTTCCGGGCGAGTACTGTCAGAAACTCTGGGATTGGGGTCCACACTGACATTCTCCGGCGTAACTGTTGATGCAGGGCCCTCAGGATGCACAACCTCTGTACGGTCAGGAGTCTCAGTCTCTGGTTCCCCTCGATGGTCAGATGGGCTGGTATCCACTTCAGCGGACACTCCCGGCTCCCGCAGTTGCTGGGTATCCCATTGAAACAATTCCGTTACCAGGTCCTGTTGTTTCTTGCGGCCGACATCAATGCCTCTCTCTTGGCAAAGATTTTGCAGGTCCGCCAGGCCCATTTTCTTGTAGTTCCCGGACATTTCCATGCCAAATAAAATAAAACTTTTGGGGAGGGGTACTGGCTACACAGTCTCTCTGTATATATAAAAAATATATTGCCTTTCAGCTACACCAACGAATTAGTTCGTTTCTCGATAGCGCTAGCGCTATCGTAGATACTTTCAGCACAACACAGGTCCCAACCGCTGCCTAACACTGTCACATGAGCCCTCAGTGGCTGACCGCACTTAGCCTTCTAAACGGTGCCAGCGCACAGATCGTGCGAACTCTGGTCGCAGTCAATGCGCAGGAACCGTTAAGAATTAGCCGCAGACAACTCAGAAGGGAGCCTGTGAGACACGGGTAATTACAACGTCACCTACTGGTTCAGAGTAAACTGCCACCACCGCGGTTACTATGGGACCGTGGGGCCCACTAACTGACTGACTAATCCTGCGAATAAAACGGTTAAACACACGATATTCTGTCTAGCCAACAACAAACAAACAGTAGCGTATCTTCAGAGACCCGGGATCATTTCTGTGTGTGCTGATAAGCAGGGTAGCGAAACAGTGAATGACTTGGAGGAAGTCTTTTATTCACAGCAATATAAATAATTAATATATACAGGCAATTATTAAAATCAACAATTATTAAAACAGTAATAGCCAGTATGAAAAATAAAAGAAGGGAGAAAAATACTTAGTTCCTGGAAAGATGTCCTTATTGTGGGAAGAATCATAAAGTTCTTGGTTTCAAAGTCCAGAGTTCAGACCAGGTGGATGCCAGCATATCCTCAAGCTGGCATCTGATGAGTGCAAGATGGTTCAGTGTGGAGGACACTGAGTTTGGGTCCTCAGCCATTCTTATGCCCCTGCTTCAGTAGGAGGGAGTGAGGGCAGGGAGCCATACACCCCCTTCAAAGATGAGATGAGCCCTCCCCTTGTACTGGGGCTAGAAATCATATCTACCCATATATGGGCTCTATCTCACAGAACCGTACAGGTCAGGGCAGATTTATTAACATTTTCAGGTCTGTCTCGATATACCCAGCGCCCTGATACCAGACATGAGGGGTGGGACCCCTGTGGTATCATCAGGGCCTTTTCAAACTGCCTAACTGGCAGTCCTTACCTCAGAATGTTCTGAAACTTCCTCAGAACCAGCACCGGGGCTCATGCTACACTTCCCCCACGTTTGGTGAAGCTGCCATCTCAGGAACCCCAGAAATATGACAGATCTGGGAAGTTATGGATTTGCTATGAGACTCAGGTTATTCCCAGGCAAAGGCTCTTTGAAGTTTGGAGCAGCCAGCGAGGTGCCGCCTCCCCTGCTGGGAATGAGCCAGTGGGTCTGGCTTTTAGCCCAACTAGATTGCTCCTGCCATGGTGCTTGTCACCTTATACCTGATGGATGGGCCATCAGCACAGCTTGAAGCCAGGGACTCTCTGGGGCAGATTAGGCTCAGGCTCATTAGCATATCAAAAGAGCCATCCAGCCTTTGGAATGGTGCTCTCTTTGCTAAGAAAAGGACTTCAGCTGTCCCTACACACTCAACCCAGATTGTACCGTTTTGAAGCGCAATCGATGCAGGAATCGAGTGCGATCGTTCTTTTCTTCACGGGCGGTTCCAGGACGCGCCTGCGTCCCCGCAATCGTCCGTGACACAGGGATTATTGGGAACTACTAGATTAGTATGTTGAAACATAAGTTGAATAACATCCGCCCAGAAGTTCTTAATATGGGGACAATCCCATAAGATATGGAATAGGGATCCGAAATTCTTATTTTTTTTAAGCAGAGGTGTGTCCACTTATATCCAAGTCTGCTTGTTTGCTTAATTAAAGTGATGCATAAAATGGATGGCCTCTTTCACTGATCTGCTGCGGGTGCACAGCTGGATCAGACCATCCAGACTGCAGGCAATTTCCTTACACAGCTTTGAGAAAGGGGCCCCAGTGACCTGAACTATTTTGGCTTTTCCTTTGTGATAGATTGAAAGTTCAGTGTTGTACAGAGGTGTTGCTAGCCTGTAGGGTTGCAACACATTCTGTTGCTTGTGGAGGGAGGCGGAGGGATAATGGTGCGGCCCACGACAGAGCGGGAGGGGATTAAGGAGGAGAACAATGGCCTCAGCCTGTGCCCAGATGAGATGGTTCGGCAGTCCAGTTCTCTCACTGACACATCAGGGACGCCATACACATGCTAATTTCTCAGCCAAGTATTTTGGGCCTCCTTGGCTGAGAACTATCTAGCGTGTATGAAGCATTAAAGAGGAAATCTTTACCTTTTCTTCAAAAAGATCATCAATGGGGTCTGTATGGTTGACATTGTGGCGAAACCCCTGCCTAGGTCCTGACATCACACTGTTGGAGCCTTGTTGCATTGTGGGGAATAACTGTTTCCAACTGCCAAGCAACCAGTATCTCCCTCTGTGCATATGTATAGCTGTTAAAAAAACATCCTTTTAGCCTATCGCATTGTTAGGGGGTGTGGTTATAGATAATAGCAGTTGGTGCTGTCTGTTATTTTCATGTTTGCCAGTAGTAAAGATGATGACGTGCAGGATCATTGTGGATCAAACAATATGAACAAATGACATGGCGACTATCAATCATCTCTCGATCTCCTATTTTTTTAACTTCTCGCTTTGCAGTGTATTTTTTCCCCCTTTTCACTAAAGTTCCTCTTTAAGCTCTGCACACATGCTCAGTCACTTCACTGTAGTTATAAAACAAGCAAACCCTGATGGTTTTCCACAAACAAAGAACATTAAGCATGTTTGAATTCAATGATGGCACAACAACAGTCTGCTGATCAGATCGTTAACAAAAGCACTACGTTGAGGACTCGGAAGTGCGTATCTAGACAAGTGTGAGTAGACTGAATGGAGCAATCATTTGTTATTGTTCAATACAACTAACTAACACCAATTATCCTCTAAACCGATTCACCAGAATGGATCGGTGTACATGGACGATAATCTCCATCTTTGACTGTCATTAGGACACCTTTTTTTGATTGATTCTTTGCTGTCCCGTCATTCCTTGTTCGTTCTGGGCGACAGTGGTCAAGCATGTGTACAGAGCTTTACAGTGACCCTATGATAAGAAAGAAGTGGAGGCTGCCATATTAGCTTTTAAACAATCCAATAGAGAAATGGACCATGCACAGGAAGCTGAACACACTGAGGAAGTGCAATTGGCCAAATAGACAAAGTCCAATGTTCCAAAAGAGAAAGAGGCCTTGCACATTCCTATATAAAACTTTCAGGTTTATTGAAAAATATTAAAAAGGCATACATTACTGTTCCAGACCAATAGAGAGAGGTACAGGCAGGTGGGGAGGTCGACAGCCGTTTCGCGCCGTCACATACAGTGGCGCATCGTCAGGACAACCACCCCAACAATAAAAATCCCCTTATATAGGTGCTTACCGCCTCATTTGCAGATGAGCAGCTGCATCCAATGACCCCCTAAGGATTCGGCGTTACAGGTGGAGCGCACGCCCGACGCATTAGAAAGAAGAGACGGCATCCGCTCCATGGAGCGCAGACCGGAAGTCAGAACATCACATCCGGAATGCGTCCCAGCCCGTACGTCAGACGGACGCGGACGCACGGCCGCGTCAGTCCATCAATACGTATGCATCCAAATTGCCATTGCCGTCCACAATGTGGCAGCATTGCATAACATGCGCGCACAAAACAAATCCATTAAAGGGCCTAACACTGCTGCCATCTAGTGGTCAGAAATAATATTGCCACCATTAAATCATCTATGGGAGCAATGGTTTGAAATGCAGCCACTCACCATATAACTATCCAATTTGGAAATTACCACAAGGACTTGAAATTCACCCATTAAGAAGGCTAAAAAACACACACAGTTACGTCCCGGTGGGGGAAGGAGAAAAAGAGGTCTCTCAATTTTACAATTAAATACCAACAATTGTAACTACATTACTCACCACCCCACAGGGACGCACTGTCCAGCCACAAAGGGCAATTCCATACCTACAAGTAGAGATTAGAGGCAAACAAAAAGAAGGAGAATTTTAACAATACAAAGGGTACATAAAATCATATAAAATAATAAGCATCATAATTCAGATGAAAACTGCTAAGTTGTTCTTCTCATTTAAACCCAAGGGTCCAACTGCATCGAAAAATGTAATCCAGAAGCTTTCCCTCTGCAAAAGTTTTCGGTGCCAATCTCCACCCCTACGATCATGATTAACCTGTTCAAGACCCAAGAACCTCAACTTAGTTACATCGCTATTGTGGGCCACCCGCATATGTTCGATGACCCTGGGACAACCTTCCCCACTGTGGACGGACCTACAATGTGCCTGGTATCGGTCCTTGAGCATATTAGTGGTCTCACCCACATATATACGCTGACAGGAACATATTAAAGCGTATACCAGTCCCTTAGTTCTACAGTTTATAAATTGTTTAATTCTGCATGTCCGTCCAAAACGAGTGAAGGTATCGCCCAGTTCAATGAAGTTGCAACAGGAGCACCCCTGGCATTTAAAGTTACCCTTGGGTCGATTAGAACCTAGCCAGGTTTGAGACTGAGGACTAACAAATTCGCTATGTGTTAGCTTATCTTTCAAATTGGGGACACGTTTGTAAGAAACGCAAGGTTGTATAGTACTTTTGGATCTCAAAGTTTTATCCTGTTGGATAATCCACCAGTTTTTTTGAATAGCCTGTTTAATACGGTCAAACATTGGTGAGTAGGAGAAATGCATATAGAATCTATTCTGGGCCTCATTCTGCATTCTATCTCTATTGGGTCTCAGCAGGGAGGCTCTATCCTTAGCCACTGCCCGTGAAAAAGCTTGCTGGACAGTACGCAATTGATACCCCCTGTCCAGCAGCCTAAGTTTTAAGTCCTCCGACTGCTCAAGGAAGGTCTCCCAGGAACTAGCGTTTCTGCGCAATCTGAGAAACTGTCCATAGGGAACTCCCCTGACAGTGGAGGAAGGATGATAACTGGATGCACTCAAAAGGGTATTAACGGCTGTGGGTTTTCTGTAGGTTTTAGTCATTAGCACCCCCTCCTGGATATAGATATCCGGATCCAAGAATTGTAACTGCTGGTCACCCCAAGTATATGTAAATGCCATATTCACATCATTGGAGTTCAGGTACTCCATGAAATCCAAGAACTCAGTCTGGTGCCCCTCCCACACAATCAGAATATCATCAATATAGCGGGTCCAGAGTTTGAGCCGCTCCAGGAACCCATTCCTCGATGAATAGAAGTAATTGGCCTCCCAGTAGTCCATGAAGAGGCCGGCATAGGTGGGGGCCACCGGGCTCCCCATTGCCGTGCCGACCTCCTGACGGTACCACTGGCGGTCCTGACGATGCGCCACTGTATGTGACGGCGCGAAACGGCTGTCGACCTCCCCACCTGCCTGTACCTCTCTCTATTGGTCTGGAACAGTAATGTATGCCTTTTTAATATTTTTCAATAAACCTGAAAGTTTTATATAGGAATGTGCAAGGCCTCTTTCTCTTTTGGAACATTAGCTTTTAAACAAAGCCAACTGCATTGTTACATATGACATACACAGCAGTCTGATGGCTCCTTTTTGTCTCTGTCTCTATAGTGTGATACTCCTTCTCATTATTGCCTGAGGAAGCGGGAATATACCTGCGAAACACGTTGCCTGTTCTTTTGGGAGTATGTGAATACATTTATCTTGTTGAAAATTGACAGCTTCATGTCTACTTGGGGTTGGTGAGTCCACAACTGCCTCCCTAACAATTTTAGCACATTTTATCCTTTTGGCGCCTCTGTTCACATTCTGCAAAGCCAACTGCATGGCTGCTGATCTGCTGTTTCCAACTCTTTAACCTCCTTGCCGGTCATCCCGAGCTGAGCTCGGGGTAACCCGCCGCGGAGGATTTCTCAGGCCCTGGTGGGCCGATTTACATATTTTTTTTTTGTTGCACGCAGCTAGCACTTTGCTAGCTGTGTGTATGACGTTCTCGCCGCCGCGTTAGAGGGCCCCCGGCCGAGACCCTGTGCGCAGCCTGGCCAATCAGTGCCAGGCAGCGCTGAGGGGTGGATCGGGACTCCCGCTGACGTCATCGCGATCGTCGCCATGGCGACGGGGAAAGCCCTAAAGGAAATCCCGTTCAGAAAGGGATTTCCTTATGGGCAAGCGCGCTGGCGGCGATCGGAGGGGTGGGAGGGACGCCGCAGGGAGGGGGGCATCATGTAGCTAGTGCTAGGCTAGCTACATGATAGAAAAAAAAATTATGCAAAAAAAACTTCCCAGGGCCACGGGAATCAGAATGGCAGGGAGGTTAAGCCACAGACCACGAATAAGGACGTTGATCTTGTGCTCTGACTACACTAACTACATGCTTGTTTCAGATGTTTGAATCAGACACTACTGAAGCCAGAAAGATCAGCAAGACCGCCAGACACCTGACATTGTTGTAGGCACAGTTTACACAATATAATGTATTTATAGGGGTGCTCTCCTCCTTCTGCTTTAACATACTGTATAAGAATAAATCTGTAACTAATAACTTTGCATCCAACTTTACACATGTAGCAGGTTACACTAATATTGACCCAGAGTTACAGTGCATATAAAAACCACAGTGCAGATAAGACTTACACCACTGGTGCACTGCACAGGCAAAGGAACCAATCTTTGCTAAGAAAAACCGTATAAAAACCACAAAGTGTTGGCGCTCAACAGTCTTTCACCATAGCAGCAAATGTCACCATGTTGTGTTACTCTGCTCCAACATACACAGGGTTCTATTGCACATATCTATCTATATCTGGGACCTTGTGCAATAGAACCTTGTGCATGGTGGAGCAGAGTAACACAAAGCGCTGACATTTGCTGTTATGGTGAATGACTGTTGAGCGCTGACACTTTGTGGTTTTCATACAGTTCACACAATACCGGAGCCATCTTGCACAGATGAGCTGTACCCATTCCAGGGTCCACTGCCGCTTCTGAGTAGATGTGTGCCATTTATCACATATCCGAAAAAATTGCACTGGTCAAATACTGTGAAATGGCCCACAGAAAATCATTGTAGTCTACAATTTGTCAATATTAATATCTGCTACAATTTGTCAATATCTGCTGCCCGATCTGTTCAGATGCATGGCAGTGGGCATAGTGTGGACTAAACATAAGACAAAATCATTATGGCAGCCTCTATATCGCTTTATTTCTACAGGGTCACTTTACTGTCCCTACCCTGGCGTAAGGTCAATATTTGGGTGGGAATCAGTTAACTTACCAGTATGGTTTTCAGGAAACAAACGTGGAGAACATGCCAAGTCCCTGCAGATAGTGTCCTGGCCAAGAATGGAACCTGAGACTGGTTTCGCATTGGCAACCCGGGTTTTCATTCTGGTGCAATTGGATGATCGCATCTCATCGCGAAAACAAGCTTCAGGGCCAGTGCACACCAAAAACCGCTAGCAGATCCGCAACACTAGAGGTTTTTGAAGGATATTTTCAGAGCGATTCTAGGCATATTTAGAGAGGTTTCCTAAACATGCCTAGCGTTTTTTTGGAGCGTTTTTGTGTAGCAGATTTCATATATTGTTACAGTAAAGCTGTTACTAAACAGCTTCTGTAACAAAAATGCCTGGAAAACCGCTCTGATCTCGCGTTTTTACATTAAGGCAGAAACGCCTCAGAAATCTAAAAAAAATGCTGCAGCCCTCGAGTTTGCGTTTGTGGAAAAAACGAAACGCTCTGGTGTGCACCATCCCATTGAAATACATTACCCAAACAGTTTTCAAACAGCTAGCGTTTTCAGAAACGCTCCAGTACCGCTGTGGTGTGCACCAGCCCTACGAGATACCTGTGTTAATGAGCGTTAAGGTGGCCATACACTGGTCGATTTGCCATCAGATTCGACCAACAGATAGATCCCTCTCTGATCGAATCTGATCAGAGAGGGATCGTATGGCTACCTTTACAGCAAACAGATTGTGAACCGATTTCAGCCTGAAACCGTTCACAATCTGTTGTGGTGGTACTGCTGCTGCTGCTGCCCCCACTCGCCCGCCCGCATACATTACCTGCTCCGCCGACGCGACTCCAGTCTCCCGGTCACCGCTGCTCTGTCTGCGCTCTGGTCTCCGGCCCCGGCATGCCTCACTTCTTCTAGCCCGGCAGGAAGTTTAAACAGTAGAGGGCGCTCTACTGTTTAAACTTCCTGCCGGGCTAGAAGAAGTGAGGCATGCCGGGGCCGGAGACCAGAGCGCAGACAGAGCAGCGGTGACCGGGAGACTGCAGTCGCGCCGGCGGAGCAGGTAATGTATGCGGGCTCTATTGCGTCGGTCGTCGGGCACTCGAACGCCGCTAGCGATGCGCTCTTTAGCCGCGGGCGATCGACGGTTATTTTCCGCACGGCACGATCGACGGGATCGGACGAAATGGATCGAAATTCGGCGTGTAGCGTGAACGATTGGCAGCAGATTCGATCCCAGTGATTGAATCTGCTGTCGAAACGGGCGCAGATCGGGCCAGTGTATGGCCTGCTTTAATGTAATTCTTGGCAGCAAAACACACCATAAGTGAGGTTCTCTACTGCTCACTTCCTGTGGCGGAAATACGTATTGCAAGCAATTTTTCCACCGCACAGCCGGATTAAATTGAAACATGCACACTGCAAAACTAATGTCAAACAGTTTAAAATATCTGCGGCACCATTGACTTACATGACTTCCGGTCAACGTGTCGCTGCAAATTCTGTCCCATAACGCGCTGTTGACTTAGAGTTAGATTGGATGCTTCCAGGGCATCACATCTGATATGAAATGTACCATAGACTTTCATTGCTTCAGCGTCACCTGGCCTTAAAAATGAGTAACGCAATGAAATCGTGCCAGTGTGAAAATGGGTAACACAATGAAAACGTGCCAGTGTGAAGTGGTTAACGCAATGAAAATGAGCCAGTGTGAAATGGGTAACGCAATGAAATCGTGCCAGTGTGAAAATGGGTAACGCAATGAAAACGAGCCAGTGTGAATTGGGTAACGCAATGAAAATGAGCCAGTGTGAAATGGGTAACGCAATGAAAATGAGCCAGTGTGAAATGGGTAACGCAATGAAATCGTGCCAGTGTGAAAATGAGTAACGCAATGAAAATGAGCCAGTGTGAAATGGGTAACGCAATGAAAGCGTGCCAGTGTGAAAATGAGTAACGCAATGAAATCGTGCCAGTGTGAAAATAGGTAACGCAATGAAAACGAGCCAGTGTGAAATGGGTAACGCAATGAAAACGAGCCAGTGTGAAATGGGTAACGCAATGAAAGCGTGCCAGTGTGAAAATAGGTAACGCAATGAAAACGAGCCAGTGTGAAATGGGTAACGCAATGAAAACGAGCCAGTGTGAAATGGGTAACGCAATGAAAATGAGCCAGTGTGAAATGGGTAACGCAATGAAATCGTGCCAGTGTGAAAATGAGTAACGCAATGAAAATGAGCCAGTGTGAAATGGGTAACGCAATGAAAGCGTGCCAGTGTGAAAATGAGTAACGCAATGAAATCGTGCCAGTGTGAAAATAGGTAACGCAATGAAAACGAGCCAGTGTGAAATGGGTAACGCAATGAAAACGAGCCAGTGTGAAATGGGTAACGCAATGAAAGCGTGCCAGTGTGAAAATAGGTAACGCAATGAAAACGAGCCAGTGTGAAATGGGTAACGCAATGAAAACGAGCCAGTGTGAAATGGGTAACGCAATGAAAGCGTGCCAGTGTGAAAATGGGTAACGCAATGAAAATGAGCCAGTGTGAATTGGGTAACGCAATGAAAATGAGCCAGTGTGAAATGGGTAACGCAATGAAAATGAGCCAGTGTGAAATTGGGTAACGCAATGAAAGCGTGCCAGTGTGAAAATGGGTAACGCAATGAAAACGTGCCAGGGTGAAATGGGCCTCAGTGATTGCTAACTACTATACTTCCATGCTGCAAATAAATTGAAGATTCTTCAATGTATTACACATAGAAAGCCACTCCCTGACCCTGTCCTGATAACATAGCTACCAGCTGCCCTTTTCTGGAGGGAGGGACCAGAACCCTCTCTCCCCCGTTCTTCCTCATTTACCCCTTTTTCAGGACTGAGGAACAGATTTGTGTAAATGTATGTATTTTTCTACTAAAATGTGTTTATATGACTTTAAAATGTATTCTAATTTTTATACTGATGTATTGCTTATTTTTAAGAAAAGTAATGATAGCAGAGTGGACAAGTGTGGTCTGAATTCTGAAATTCCATAATATGAATTCTTTGTGTTATGAGTTACTACAGTATTAAGGTTACATAGGAGTGATTGGGGCGTGGCCTTTGTGTTATCTCAAAAAGAGGTATGCTGATCATAATACAGTATACAGCCAGGAGATCCATCTGTATTAGAGATCCCTGTATTATCTGATCCTGTCTTTAAAATAATGTGCAGTCTGGAAATATATCTGTATATACAGTGGAGGAAATAATTATTTGACCCCTCACTGATTTTGTAAGTTTGTCCAATGACAAAGAAATGAAAAGTCTCAGAACAGTATCATTTCAATGGTAGGTTTATTTTAACAGTGGCAGATAGCACATCAAAAGGAAAATCGAAAAAATAACCTTAAATAAAAGATAGCAACTGATTTGCATTTCATTGAGTGAAATAAGTTTTTGAACCCCTACCAACCATTAAGAGTTCTGGCTCCCACAGAGTGGTTAGACACTTCTACTCAATTTGTCACCCTCATTAAGGACACCTGTCTTAACTAGTCACCTGTATAAAAGACACCTGTCCACAGAATCAATCAATCAAGCAGACTCCAAACTCTCCAACATGGGAAAGACCAAAGTGCTGTCCAAGGATGTCAGAGACAAAATTGTAGACCTGCACAAGGCTGGAATGGGCTACAAAACCATTAGCAAGAAGCTGGGAGAGAAGGTGACAATTGTTGGTGCGATTGTTCGAAAATGGAAGGAGCACAAAATGACCATCAATCGACTTCGCTCTGAGGCTCCACGCAAGATCTCACCTCGTGAGGTGTTAATGGTTCTGAGAAAGGTGAAAAAGCATCCTAGAACTACACGGAGGAGTTAGTGAATGACCTCAAATTAGCAGGGACCACAGTCACCAAGAAAACCATTGGAAACACATTACACCGCAATGGATTAAAATCCTGCAGGGCTCGCAAGGTCCCCCTGCTCAAGAAGGCACATGTGCAGGCCCGTCTGAAGTTTGCCAATGAACACCTGAATGATTCTGTGAGTGACTGGGAGAAGGTGCTGTGGTCTGATGAGACCAAAATAGAGCTCTTTGGCATTAACTCAACTCGCTGTGTTTGGAGGAAGAAAAATGCTGCCTATGACCCCCAAAACACCGTCCCCACCGTCAAGCATGGGGGTGGAAACATTTTGCTTTGGGGGTGTTTTTCTGCTAAGGGCACAGGACAACTTAATCGCATTAACGGGAAAATGGACGGAGCCATGTATCGTGAAATCCTAAACGACAACCTCCTTCCCTCTGCCAGGAAACTGAAAATGGGTCGTGGATGGGTGTTCCAGCACGACAATGACCCAAAACATACAGCAAAGGCAACAAAGGAGTGGCTCAAGAAGAAGCACATTAAGGTCATGGAGTGGCCTAGTCAGTCTCCGGACCTTAATCCAATAGAAAACCTATGGAGGGAACTCAAGCTCAGAGTTGCACAGAGACAGCCTCGAAACATTAGGGATTTAGAGATGATCTGCAAAGAGGAGTGGACCAACATTCCTCCTAAAATGTGTGCAAACTTGGTCATCAATTACAAGAAACGTTTGACCTCTGTGCTTGCAAACAAGGGTTTTTCCACTAAGTATTACCGTATATACTCGCATATAAGCCCACCCGCATATAAGCCGACCCCCCCACTTTTACTTAACAAACCAGTAAAAAATGATTGACCCCCATATAAGCCGGGGGTAGGAAATGCTGGCCGCCTTATTCCCCTAGTGTGTCCCAGTATCGCTAGTATAGTGCCCAGTATAGCTAGTATAGTGCCCAGTATAGCTAGTATAGTGCCCAGTATAGCTAGTATAGTGCCCAGTACAGCTAGTATAGTGCCCCAGTACAGCTAGTATAGTGCCCCAGTACAGCTAGTATAGTGCCCCAGTATAGCTAGTATAGTGCCCAGTATAGCTAGTATAGTGCCCCAGTATAGCTAGTATAGTGCCCATTATAGCTAGTATAGTGCCCATTATAGCTAGTATAGTGCCCAGTGCAGCTAGTATAGTGCCCCAGTATAGCTAGTATAGTACCCATTATAGCTAGTATAGTGCCCATTATAGCTAGTATAGTGCCCCAATATAGCTAGTATAGTGCCCCAGTATCGCTAGTATAGTGCCCCAGTATCGCTAGTATAGTGCCCCAGTATCGCTAGTATAGTGCCCCAGTATCGCTAGGTAGTGCCCCAGTGCCCCCCCGCCTCCCCTCTCCCCTGCGGCCGCCGCTGCTTTTACCTTAGCAGGCGCCGCTTCTTCTATTCCCCTCCTCTCTGGCTCCGTAGGACAGCAGCACTCTTCACGGTGGCTGCTGTGATCAGACAGGAAGCAGCGAAGAGCGCGGCTTCCTGTAGCGGCGGTTGCTATGGGAACCGCCCTCTCTCTCTCTACTGCAGCTGCCGTGAAGAGCGCTGCAGTGATTTACGGAGCTGGACAGGAGGGGAATAGAAGAAGCGGCGCCGGGCAGGTAATTGCAGCGGTAGCGGCGGCCGCGGGGGGGGGGGGGGGGGGGGCTTCGGACCACCAGCACCAGACTCGCATACAAGCCGACCCCCCAACTTTTGACCCCCTTTTTGGGGGTCAAAAATTCGGCTTGTATGCGAGTATATACGGTAAGTCTTTTATTGTTAGAGGGTTCAAAAACTTTTTTCACTCAATGAAATGCAAATCAGTTGCTATCTTTTATTTAAGGTTATTTTTTCGATTTTCCTTTTGATGTGCTATCTGCCACTGTTAAAATAAACCTACCATTGAAATGATACTGTTCTGAGACTTTTCATTTCTTTGTCATTGGACAAACTTACAAAATCAGTGAGGGGTCAAATAATTATTTCCTCCACTGTATATATTTCTTCACTATATGACCCTATTCTAATCATATACAGGATAAAGACCTGTCTGCACTACATATCCCAGCATTATCTGAGGCTTACCTGATATCTCCAATCTGGAGATCTATCTGCACTACATATCCCAGCATTACCTGAGGCTCTCCTGATATCTACAATCCAGAGATCTATCTGCACTACATATCCCAGCATTACCTGAGGCTCTCCTGATATCTACAATCCATAGATCTCTCTGCACTACATATCCCAGCATTACCTGAGGCTTACCTGATATCTCCAATCTGGAGATCTGTCTGCACTACATATACCAGCATTACCTGAGGCTCTCCTGATATCTCCAATCTGGAGATCTATCTGCACTACATATCCCAGCATTACCTGAGGCTCTCCTGATATCTACAATCCAGAGATCTATCTGCACTACATATCCCAGCATTACCTGAGGCTCTCCTGATATCTACAATCCAGAGATCTCTCTGCACTACATATCCCAGCATTACCTGAGGCTTACCTGATATCTCCAATCTGGAGATCTGTCTGCACTACATATACCAGCATTACCTGAGGCTCTCCTGATATCTCCAATCTGGAGATCTGTCTGCACTACATATCCCAGCATTACCTGAGGCTCTCCTGATATCTACAATCCAGAGATCTCTCTGCACTACATATCCCAGCATTACCTGAGGCTTACCTGATATCTCCAATCTGGAGATCTGTCTGCACTACATATACCAGCATTACCTCAGGGCTCTCCTGATATCTCCAATCTGGAGATCTGTCTGCACTACATATACCAGCATTACCTGAGGCTCTCCTGATATCTCCAATCTGGAGATCTGTCTGCACTACATATACCAGCATTACCTGAGGCTCTCCTGATCTCCCCAATCTGGAGATCTGTCTGCACTACATATACCAGCATTACCTGAGGCTCTTCTGATCTCCCCAATCTGGAGATCTGTCTGCACTACATATACCAGCATTACCTGAGGCTCTCCTGATATCTCCAATCTGGAGATCTGTCTGCACTACATATACCAGCATTACCTGAGGCTCTCCTGATATCTACAATCCATAGATCTCTCTGCACTACATATCCCAGCATTACCTGAGGCTTACCTGATATCTCCAATCTGGAGATCTGTCTGCACTACATATACCAGCATTACCTGAGGCTCTCCTGATATCTCCAATCTGGAGATCTGTCTGCACTACATATACCAGCATTACCTGAGGCTCTCCTGATCTCCCCAATCTGGAGATCTGTCTGCACTACATATACCAGCATTACCTGAGGCTTACCTGATATCTCCAATCTGGAGATCTGTCTGCACTACATATACCAGCATTACCCGAGGCTCTCCTGATATCTCCAATCTGGAGATCTGTCTGCACTACATATACCAGCATTACCTGAGGCTCTCCTGATCTCCCCAATCTGGAGATCTGTCTGCACTACATATCCCAGCATTACCTGAGGCTTACCTGATATCTCCAATCTGGAGATCTGTCTGCACTACATATACCAGCATTACCTGAGGATCTCCTGATATCTCCAATCTGGAGATCTGTCTGCACTACATATACCAGCATTACCTGAGGCTCTCCTGATCTCCCCAATCTGGAGATCTGTCTGCACTACATATCCCAGCATTACCTGAGGCTTACCTGATATCTACAATCCAGAGATCTATCTGCACTACATATCCCAGCATTACCTGAGGCTTACCTGATATCTCCAATCTGGAGATCTGTCTGCACTACATATACCAGCATTACCTGAGGCTCTCCTGATCTCCCCAATCTGGAGATCTGTCTGCACTACATATACCAGCATTACCTGAGGCTCTCCTGATCTCCCCAATCTGGAGATCTGTCTGCACTACATATACCAGCATTACCTGAGGCTCTCCTGATCTCCCCAATCTGGAGATCTATCTGCACTACATGCACTACACTTTCTTTCTTCCTAGCCTTCTGTCAATAGTTGCTGTTCCTCAGCCTTTTGATTAGATCGTGCATTGAAGGAAAGTTAGGTCAGTGAGGTCTTTACAAGCGCACTGGATGTATACTAATGTCAATGACTGTTAATATCACCATTGTACCCATTATTTAAATATTTGTACTCATTTTGTGTGATTTATTCATGACCATTATTGTATGTGTCATTATTGGTATTTTGCCACACCCCATGTTATGTTTGTATTGTTTTTAGGGATATGTCCCTAATAAAATTGTTCATATTACATGGACTTCATTTGTTATAAGTATTAATTATTGCTATATGGATGGCTCTTTCTCTTTTTGTGAAGCTATCTGCACTACATATCCCAGCATTATCTGACCCTATCCTACTGATATTGTGCAGTCAGGTATAATACCATACAGTGTGCTCATCTCCTTGCAATGTGTAGCCAGGGGATCTATGCACAGCAATGGCTATTTATTATATGTTATGATGATTACAGGTGTGATCCAGGTAACAAACAAGCCCAGCCCACTGTAGAGATGCACCTTTGCTTAAACTATGACTCATGCGGTATAAGAAAGCGGATTACATCAGGGTCAGTTAGCAGGATGGGAAGTGTACCAGCTAAAAGCATGATGTCATCTTCTTTCCTTACACAGTGACTAAGCCATTCTCAGTCCGAGGGAGGGAACCTGAGCGAGAAGCTCATCCAATGGCAGCCAAGCTTTACCTGACAATGACTCCGGAGACCAATCCTGAGCAAGGATTGGGGTCTTTTTCAGCTGAAACCTTGACAACACATGAGTGGGACGGACTTGCCGGGGAGCTGGCTGAGCCTCTCCTAGCTACAGAAGGGTTAACAGAAGCTCGAGGCTCCCACGCTCCCCTATTCAGTTTATGCTGTGCAGATTATAATATCCATTCAGGACTCAGATTCATCTTCCTGTTATGGTTCTACCTTAGCAACACAGTGATTGGACGCAGGCCAGGCAGGTGCACCTAGGACTGATGCACAGGCACATGACTGGGAGGGCTGGCTGGCGTGCGCTACAGAGAATCACTCCACTTCACAAACTCTCTTCTGGGCTCTGTAATGAACACTGGCCTCCCCCATTACAAGCTACCCCTGCATACATGTGTTTACCACTGGAGTGAACAGATAGCTACAGATCCATGCTTACACAAAAGGCAGAGAACCTAAACAATAGCAAACAATCAGCATCCATGTTATTTATTTTGGCTGCTCTATCATTATCATATATTTACATTGTGCTGTCATTTTATGCATATCTTTACAAAGTACATTGAACTATTCATGTTGCTAACTGTCCTGTGTACGCACCTTTAGCTGGTGGAGCTTTTTCGAGGGCATGGAATGTAACTTTGAAGGGCAGAAATTTGTGATCATATAAAGATCATATCTTAAACTTTAAGTGGGGAGAGAAAGTGGCATGTCACTTACCTGTGGCTTCTTCTAGACCCCCCCCCCCCAGTATCTGAGCTCTTTCTGCGTCCTCTCAGTCCCCCCTGTTGTGCCGCTTTCATCCCATGCTCTGTCCTGGCTGTACTTGCCTCCTCGATTCCAGTCTTGTGGTCTTGGAGCATTTTATTTATGGGCAACTTGTAAAACTTTCACCTGCGCATGTGCTGCAGAGCAATGAGAGCGATTGAGGTGGTGCACTGCTGGGGCTGCACATGCGTAATAGTTTCTGACCGCAGACTTTACCAGGGCACAACAGAGGGGACTGGAAGGACACTGAGGGGCCTCAAGATACTTCGGGGGCTGGAAGAAGCCCCAGGTTATGTACAGCCCAACTTTTTCCACCCTCACTTAAAATATGCTCCATTGACAATAAGTAGGAATGGAGGGTATTCAAAGGTTGAAAACGGTGGCAAACTGTCCATACATATATTCCATTATTCAGCTCTGCTACTGAAGCGGTAGTGCTTAGGACATACATGGCAAACTCCGGCCCGTGGGCCAAATCTGGCCCTCTGAGACATCAGATTTGGCCCTCCGGTGGTTTCCCAACTTTGCATTATGTTTGGCCCACTCTAGACCACCAGAGAAGCTATATTGTAGGTTAAGCCCTAGATCACAGGAAAGCCATATGGGGAGGGGGACAGCACTAGATACCAGGGAGGACCAATAAACATCAGGGAACTGTATAAGGGATGGAGGGGGCTATTAAACACCAGGGAACTTTATAAGGGAGGAAGGTGGCCACTTGACATAGAGGTCGTCCTGCGACCTGGTCCCAGAGCTCAACTTCGGCCCACTTTGTATTTAAGTTTGACACCCCTGGCTTAGAGCATTATGAGCAGCCCTGCTCCTACTGGCGATAAAGCCTTATAGAGCATCATACATATCCACAATGTTCCCAGCTTTCACAGGTCTACAAGACTGTAACTGTAAACTACAATAATATTAACCTCATTACATTTAACAATGATTGTCAGCTCAGAGAAGCAGAATGTGAAAAGATAGAAAAACAAGAGATCTGCTGTTGCTGACTTCCTGTTACTTTCCAAGCTGTTCCTCCATCACTGCTGCTCAGCCACACTTCTTTGTATGCATTTGATAAAATGTTATTTTAAATGATGGATAAAAAAAAAGGTTTGTGAAAACGAATACTAGTTTTTGCGAAGTAAGCAAGAAAAATACCTGCTGCACCAATGAAGAGATCTCATCTTCTCAGGGATTTAAGGTGCCTGTTATCCTTCTTGGAGGTATAATTATTTCTGGAATTTAAGGTCTAAAACCAGTCTGATTTTTTTTTTCTGCTTTTAGACCCTAAAATACAGAAATAATCACACACAAGAGATCCCACAGTTAAGGCAGCCTCTCCACAGAACTCACCTCTCCAGGATCCAGACCAGTGCAGCATTTCTTCCTCCTGCCCTCCGGGGGAGTTCTATCTCTGTGGTGAGGTAGCAACCTCTGTCTGTCATGTGATAGATGGCTATCTTGCTCGAGAAATGGGGAGCTTCGGAGGACCTGAAGAAGATGGTCTGCGACTGTCTGTATCCAGGAGAGGTGAGCTCTAAATGCTTCACCGCTGCTCTCTCTGCAGATCCTGCCCAGTCTCGTGATTACCAATAAAAGCATTTTTTCCGCCCTGAGCAAGAGTCCGGAATACCGCTAAGGAGTATTGAAATACAGCATTAAAAAATCCAAGTTGTGATTACGTCTACACCAATTGCCTTGCCAATCGACCAGTTATTTAAGAAAATTATCGATAATGTGATCATTCAGGACCGATTGGGCCCCCCCGCTTATCTGTTTTCATACAATACAATCTGAATAATCTGAAAATACGATTGTTCACTAAAAAGTGTGCAATTAATGGGTATCTATACAGCTGGCTGCCCACTCCTGGTCAGTCTGAAATATTCCTCCTTAATCACATAGGGTTAAAACCAAAGGCGTTTCTGCTCACTCGCAGCTTTCAAAGTGCCCAATGCCACAGGGGTTGTGTAGGCTTCCTTTGGTGACCTGTTTCTTAGTTGACATGCTGATCTTTTGGCTCTGGATTAAATTGGACCGGAACTCTTGCACAGGACAGAAGGGAAACAGAGAAATGTACCCTGTATGTATTAAGAGAGTTTACCCTTTCTAATTCTCCCTCATCTGTGACTAATCACAAGTGTAATTTGATCCCTCAGCTGCGTCAGCTCAAGAATCTCTGCTGCCTTGCAGAGCAGCTAATTTGTAAACACAGGATGTTATGTCTGCTTCCATGAAAGCAGGAAGTGGACACACTGCAGATTTATTGGGGGATTTGTATCAGTTATAACAAATAAATGTTTTTCCTTAAAGGTTATTATGCTGTTGCTTATCTTTTAGAGAGAGAAAGGAAGTTCTAAATTCAGGTCTGCTTTAAAGCTAAGGATGGAACAACAGATTTGTGTGCTTGTGTGTCGGTGACTTGGAGGTCCTGAATGCAGGTGACCTCTGTGACTACCAGAAAACTTGCAGTTGGTGCCATGGCAGCTTACCCACTTCCCACCAGAAGGCCGCTGTTACTCCTATCCTGTGATTGAGGAGCAAGTTTGGTGGAAAATGTGTTAGCAAGCGGTGATACCAGATGTTTGTGTGACCTGATCTGAATAAAGCTGTAATTGAGGTACTCTGGGGAGCAAAGAGTGCTGCGAGTTCCGGCACAGCCACCGGAGCTGGAAGAGCGCTACATTCCTCTTTGTCTCATATTCATACAATGTGAAAACTGTGGGTTGCTGTGATAGACTATGAATGATCACGACTTGTCATGGCAACCTGTTATACAAGTGAATGGGGGACAAGCATCCTAGATTAGAAGGTGCTATTTATCTTTTCCTATTAAAATTCATACTGCCAATGCTAAGTAATCAGCAGTGGAAAATCGGCATTGGCCGTCCATCTGTGTAAGCATCTAAGGCCCAGTGCACACCAAAACCGCTAGCAGACCCGCAAACCGCTAGCGGTTTTGGGAGCTGATTTCAGAGCGATTCTAGGTATGTTTAGAGAGGGTTTCTAAACATACCTAGCGGTTTTGGGTGCGTTTTTGTGTAGCAGATTACAAATATTGTTACAGTAAAAGCTGTTACTGAACAGCTTCTGTAACAAAAATGCCTGGCAAACCGCTCTGAAGTAGCGTTTTTCAGAGCGGTTTGCGTTTTTCCTATACTTTACATTGAGGACGAAACGCTTCCGAAAACCGCAAACGCGCAGCAGGAGGCGCGTTTGCGACTTGGCAAAAACCGCAAACCGCCGGTGTGCACCATCCCATTGCAATACATTAGACAAGCGTTTTTATAGGCGGATGCGGCCGGCGGATCGCTCCAAAAACCGCTCAGTGTGCACTGGGCCTTACTCTGTGGTGGAAATTTGTCTACAGACTATAGCTTATAAAGGGAAATGCAGAGCAAAATTGTAAAAAAAAAAAAAAAAAAGCGTGTCCTGGTCATACATCCACGCTACAGAAGACATTTTGTAATTTAATGTTTTTAAAAGTAATCTTTTCATGCCAGTTTGCAGCTAGCTGGAAATTTCCTAAAAGAAGTCTCAAATTGCACTTCTTTGCAACCATGGCAACTGTACTGTTTGGAGGAGAATTTATCCCAAAACTCCCTGTAATTGGCTGCAGAGCAGAAGCCATTGTTATTCATTTTCATCATCTGCACTAATCCATTGCAGCATACTTCGCAACGCCTGTCCACCTATTTAAACATGGGTGAATTGGCCCATAAATATCATTACAGCCTTCATTCAACCCATCCACTTTCAGTACACTGGCCACTCTCGCTTTAAAATCATTTTCAGCCTTCTGCAAGTGAAAAAGCACCAAAAAGTAGGTGAAGAATTACTACTGAAATTATTTTGAGCATTTTCTTGCTTGCTGGTGGCTTAAAAAGCATGTTATTGATCAGGTGTGAAAATATCACCTAGGAGAAAAGTCAGGAGATAAAGTTAATTGCATATGGGCCATAGTGTGAACTGAGCCCAAAAGAAAAATGAATGTTGCAGTGCATTGTGCATGCCCGTTTCTAGAGGTGGGCGGGGATGCAAAGAGTGCGCAACGGGAGCGGCATCCACAGGCACCGCATCTCCTTTCTGCTTCTGGCCAAGGTGTCCTATGGCACTGGCAACAGCACAACCTGTAACGTCATCATCTGCCTAAATGGGGGGGGGGGGGGGGGAGCTCTCTGGCTAAATGGGTTCTCTGGCTATATGGGGCCTCTCTGGGTAAAGGGGGGGGGGGGGGAGGCTCTCGGGATATATGGGGGGCTCTCTAGCTAAACTGGGACTCTCTTGCTAATTGGGGACTTCTCTAGCTTCCTAAACTAACTGGCTACTTGGGGGTCTCTCTGGCTACCTACATGGTGGGCTCCCCGACTACCTATACGAAGGGAGGCTCTCTGGCTATCTATACTGGGGGGCTGCATCTGACTACCTAATAGCGAGGGCTCCTGGGGCTACCTATGCTGTGGGGGCCTGGATCTGGCTAATTAATACTGGGGGGCCCCTCTGGCTACCAACGGCACCACTGAAGAATCACTGTGCAGAAAACTTAAGAAATATAAAAAAAAAATTAAAGGAAAAAAAACTTCCACTTTACCCCAGAGCTAGAGAGAATCCCTCTGCAGGAGGAGCAGGATGAATCACTGGAAGAGACAATTACACAGGGTTACTAGACAGTAAAGCCAGAAGCTTGGGAATTACACATGCTGTCTGACTACATTACACGTACTTCACAGACATGTTGCATGTCTTCAGTCTGATGAAAGTATATGGGGGTTGTGCAGTGCAGTGTGATGCCTGTCCTGAGGTGGGCTAGCCACACGCCGGCAGGAGGAGGTACAGTACACAGCAGCATACATATGGCCAGAACAGCACACAAGACTTCTCTTCACTTGTAGCTATGCCTCGTCCGCGCATAGCTGGAGCGCTGGCATCTCACTTGTTGCTGCAATTCTTGCTCGATCCTCATCCTCTATAATAGACAAACTCGCCAAAGACTGGAAACACATCCCAAGTGATTTCCTATCAAAGTCCAACCTTTTTCAGAACAGGAAAACAAGTAAACCATTTCAGCCCCAAGGGTTATAATTAAAAGTACACCCTCAGCACAGCTTTTTAGCTTAGATTTGAGTGAGGAGGAGTTAGAGCCCAACGAAACCCAAAACAGAACAAGGCAAATTCTGGAAGCAATCATGTTAATCAGTGTAAACTATACAGTGGGTTGAAAAAGTATTCGGCCCCCTTGAAGCTTTCCACATTTTGTCACATTACTGCCACAAACATGCATCAATTTTATTGGAATTCAACGTGAAAGACCAATACAAAGTGGTGTACATGTGAGAAGTGGAATGAAAATCATACAGGATTCCAAACATTTTTTAAAAATAAATAACTGCAAAGTGGGGTGTGCGTAATTATTCGGCCCCCTGAGTCAATTCTTTGTAGAACCACCTTTTCCTGCAATTACTGCCGCCAGTCTTTTAGGGTATGTCTCTACCAGCTTTGCACATCTAGAGACTGAAATCCTTGCCCATTCTTCTTTGCAAAACAGCTCCAGCTCAGTCAGATTAGATGGACAGCGTTTGTGAACAGCAGTTTTCAGATCTTGCCACAGATTCTCGATTGGATTTAGATCTGGACTTTGACTGGGCCATTCTAACACATAGATATGTTTTGTTTTAAACATTCCATTGTTGCCCTGGCTTTATGTTTAGGGTCATTGTCCTGCTGGAAGGTGAACCTCCGCCCCAGTCTCAAGTCTTTTGCAGTCTCCAAGAGGTTTTCTTCCAAGTTTGCCCTGTATTTGACTCCATCCATCTTCCCATCAACTCTGACCAGCTTCCCTGTCCCTGCTGAAGAAAAGCACCCCCAGAGCATGATGCATATTTGATAGTGAGGATGGTGTGTTCAGAGTGATGTGCAGTGTTAGTTTTCCTCCACACATAGCGTTTTGCATTTTGGCCAAAAAGTTCCATTTTGGTCTCTCTGACCAGAGCACCTTCTTCCACATGGTTGCTGTGTCCCCCACATGGCTTGTGGCAAACTGCAAACGGGACTTCTTATGCTTTCTGTTAACAATGCCTTTCTTCTTGCCATTCTTCCATAAAGGCCAACTTTGTACAGTGCATGACTAATAGTTGCCCTATGGATAGATTCCCTTACCTGAGCTGTAGATCTCTGCAGCTCGTCCAGAGTCACCATGGGCCTTTTGACTGCATTTCTGATCAGCGCTCTCCTTGTTCGGCCTGTGAGTTTAGGTGGATGGCCTTGTCTTGGTAGGCTTACAGTTGTGCCATACTCCTTCCATTTCTGAATGATCGCTTGAACAGTGCTCCTTGGGGTGTTCAAGGCTTTGAAAATCTTTTTGTAGCCTAAGCCTGCTTTAAATTTCTCAATAACTTTATCCCTGACCTGTCTTGTGTGTTCTTTGGACTTCACGGTGTTGTTGCTCCCAATATTCTCTTAGACGACCTCTGAGGTCCTCACAGAGCAGGTGTATTTGTACTGACATTAGATTACACACAGGTGCACTCTATTTAGTCATTAGCACTCATCAGGCAATGTCTATAGGCAACTGACTACACTCAGATCAAAGGGGCCGAATAATTATGCACACACCACTTTGCAGTTATTTATGTGTAAAAAATGTTTGGAATCATGTATGATTTTCGTTCCACTTCTCATGTGTACACCACTTTGTGTTGATCTTTCATGTGGAATTCCAATAAAATTGATTCCTGTTTGTGGCAGTAATATGACAAAATGTGGAAAACTTCAAGGGGGCCGAATACCTTTGCAACCCACTGTATGTGTTACCTTTTGATTTGGATGTTCCAAATGAGATAAATCTTGTTGTGCGGATGTACTTTGTGCAGCTGTGCATCTCTCCATACAGACCCTGTTCTCTGTTAGAAGAGTTAAAGAGGACGTCCAGCCTAAACAAACATACTGTCATTAAGTTACATTAGTTATGGTAATTAAAATAAATAGGTAATATAATCTCTTACCCACCCTGTTTTAAAAGAACAGGCAAATGTTTGATTTCATGGGGGCAGCCATCTTTTTGGTTGAAAGGAGGTGAAAGGGAGCATGAGATACAGTTCCAACTGGCCTGTGTCCTGAGCACCTCTCCCAGTTACTAGGCAACGTGAATAACAACATAGCAAATCCCATCATGCTCTGCACAGCATCAGGGGAAAAAAGCCCGAGCTTTTTTTCTTTGATGGGTGGAGCTTAGTTAAAAATGCAGCTAAAAATGATGCTTTGGTAAGAAAAACAAAGTTATGATGCTGTGAAACTGTTAAAGAAACACCAAGCCTTTTCAGTTCTGCTGAGTAGATTTTTAGTCCGGAGGTTCACTTTAAGTTCTTGAAGTTGCTCACCATGTACTTCCCATAAAATGCAAAGATTTTGTGGCCCCACACAGCAAATAATTGGTAGGCCCCCCTCCCCAACTGAAGCACCTTGTCCTGCAATAAAAGGTAGCCAAGGGTGTGTGTGTCCTGAAATAGGTAGCCTTCCAGTATAGGTAGGTAGCCAAAGGTGCACCCCCACCCAATTATAGGTAGCCAACCCCAGTATAGGTAGGAAAGGTGTTCCCCAAGCATAGGTAGGTAAAGGTGTTTTGGACAGGTTTTGGAGCAGCCCATCTCCTCATGGGGCATTCTAAGTATTTCCTTTATTCTTTACAAAAGTGCACTCTGCAAAGAAGTCCATCATCATCCCTACACTATTTTGAAAACTGAAATGAGCAACTGCTGTTCAGCAAGTGCTCCAAAATGAATACCCTGAGAATCCACTTTGAGGAAATGGACTATTCCAGAACTTGTCCGATTTTTGCTAACTACTACTGTAAAAGTGACAATGACATAGAAAAAAAGTAATTTATAGAGCATTTCACCCTAGGACAAATGTACATCATATATATATGCCTATACATGTATTTTAAATTGTAATTAAAAAAAATATATATATTATTTTTTTTATTGGGGGGGGGGGGGGGGGGGGAATAGTGGTCTTTTAACTGTAAATGTACACTGACAACTCAATTAACAATACAACCTTTGTGTTGCTCTGAGCAACTGCTTTAGTGTGATTTTAGTCACATGCAGGAGGCGGCAGTGCGTCTTTTCGTATTAAACTCTGGCTGTGCTGGGTTTATAGAAAAAGGGAGACTCATGGGCCTGATTTATTAAGACATCTCCAGAGATCTCCAAGCATCTCCAGTGGGGATATGATAAGTGATTCTACAAACCTGGCCTCGGATTGTTCAACAGTTGTTTGCTATTATGTGGTTGGGGTTTGCCACTCTCACTAGGATTAAAGAGAACCCGAGGCGGGGTTCTGACAATGCAATCCACATACAGAGGCTGGGTCTGCCTATACAGCCCAGCCTCTGTTGCTATTTCAATCCCCCCTAAGCCCCCCCTGCGCTCTGCGATCACCCATAAATCACAGCCGCGCTGCGGACACGCAGCGAGTCACAGGGGGCTGTGTTTACCTCTGTACTGTCAGTCTGCCGCTCCCCCGCCTCCTGCAGAGCTCCGGGCCCCGGCCGCGTCCCTTCCCTCCCTGCTGATTGGAGGGAAGGGACGCGGCGGGACGGGAGCTATGCAGGAGGCAGGGGGAGCGACGAGACTGACAGTACAAAGGTAAACACAGCCCGGCTGTGATTTATGGGGGATTGCAGAGCGCAGGGGGAACTTAGGGGGGATTGAAATAGCAACAGAGGCTGGGCAGTATAGGCAGACCCAGCCTCTGTGTGTGGATTGCATTGTCAGAACCCCGCCTCGGGTTCTCTTTAAAGTCATGTAAGGCTCTGTCTTATGCTGCCAGGATCGGTGGATCCCAGGGTTAATAACTTGCAATTCATTGGAGGTGAAACTCCATTGGCAAGACAGTGTGCGGCCATTTTTTCTGTAGTCTTCTAAAGCTCTGGCCACCCCCACCTGAACTGCTGAGCTGGGGGCCGGCCGCTGCAACACAGGTGGGAGTGGCCAGAGCTTTGGGGAAAACTTTTGAAAAAATTATTTGATGAAATCTACTAAGAATTAATGTGCAGTGTGTGGCAGTAATAGATCTCTCTCACAAAGGGATCTATCATTTAAGCACCTTGGGTGACAGTCTATCAGTGTATTGCAGGCTTAAAGAGGAACTCCAGTGAAAATAATGTAATAAAAAAAGTGCTTCATTTTTACAATAATTATGTATAAATGATTTAGTCAGTGTTTGGCCATTGTAAAATATTTCCTCTCCCCGATTTACATTCTGACATTTATTACATGGTAAGTTTTTACTGTGGGCAAGTTATGTAGCTGATGCTAGCTGTTTTGGCTGTTAGAGACAGCTGTAAACAGCTAATTCCTGTCTGTGAGCCTTGTTACATTGTAACAAACTGCCAAAAGTACCGCGGTACTCAGAGCTTCTTGTGGGAGGGGTTTCAGCACAAAACCAGTCACACAGCGCCCCCTGATGGTCTGTTTGTGAAAAGCATTATATTTCTCATGTAAAAGGGGGTATCAGCTACTGATTGGGATAAAGTTCAATTCTTGGTTGGAGTTTCTCTTTAAAGGGGAACTGAAGAGAGAGGTATATGGAGGCTGTCATGTTTATTTCCTTTTAAGCAATACCAGTTGCCTGGCAGCCCTGCTGATCCTCTGCCTCTAATACTATTAGCCATAGCCCCTGAACAAGCATTCAGCAGATCAGGTGTTTCAGTGGTTCAGACTTTAAAGTCAGATCTGACAAGACTAGCTGCATGCTTGTTTCTGGTTTTATTCAGATACTACTGCAGAGAAATAGACCAGCAGGGCTGCCAGGCAACTGGTATTGATTAAAAGGACAGCCTCCATATAACTCTCTCTTCAGTTCCCCTTTAAGTTTCTGGAGAGAATCTCGTAGCAACTGTATTCCTAACAGAGTACAGAGTACTGTAACCAAGGCTGCAAAAAAAGCAATCTGAGCTTACTGAAAATTTTGGAAATTCATAGCTGCCTGCAGATTGTAAAATAATTAAGATTAAAAACAGATAAAAAAAAACCTATTCAGGCTTACCAATCACTTGTGACATTCCTAAAGCAGGTGCCTTAAATGGAACCTAAACTGAGAAGGATATGGATTTTTCTTTTTAAAAAATTACCTGTTGCCTGACTCTCCTGCTCATCCTGTGTCTCTAATACTTTTAGCCACAGCCCCTGAACAAGCATGCAGATCAGGTGCTCTGACTGAAGTCAGACTGGATTAGCTGCCTGCTTGTTTCAGGTCTGTGATTCAGCCACTACTGCAGGCAAAGTGATCAGCAGGACTGCCAGGCAACTGGTATTATTTAAAAGTAAACATCCATAACCCTCTCAGTTTAGGTTCCCTTTAACTACCTAAAGACCGCGTCACACCGATGGGCGTGACCGCGGCGGCAGCCCCAGGACCGCCTAACTCCAATTGGCGTCAATTCCTGGGGCGGGCTACTGAAGGCTGCGTGCGCATCTCCTGCTTGGGAGGCAGAGCTCCACCCGCCTTCATTCTCCCATCGATCGCCGCTCAGGAGACTGTTAGACGGCGAAACCGAACTGGGTTCAGCGCTGAGATCTGAGGCAGCAATGTACTGGGGACAGCCGTGTGACACAAATGTATTGCTAAACGCACAGCATGCAGCACTTTCTAAATATTGCTACATGTTACACACAACGCAACATGTGCACTGTGAATGTCGCACAGACTTTGTATTGCTGTGCGTTAGCCTGCGTTATAATTTTTTATAACGTGCGACTTTAACGTCCCACTGGGAAAGAGGCGTCAATATTTGTGCAAAAAAAATAAAAAAAAGGGGGGTGATCAGACCCCATCAACAGAAAACTCTATTGGTGGTGAGAAAAGGCGGGGAATCACTTGTGCGGTGTGTTGTGCGGCCCTGCAGCATGGCCTTAAAGCTGCAGTGGCCCATTTCAGTATAAATGGCCTGGTCTTTAGGGGGGTTTAGCACTGTTGTCCTCAAGAGCTTAAAGGGTACCTCTGCAGTTTCAAAAAAGTGTCCCAAATGAGTACTTACCTAGGTAGCGGGAAGTCTCCTGATAATCCTCCTCGCCTTTTCAGCACTGAGACCCCCAGAAGCCCGTTGACAAGGGCTTGCAAACGGAGCTCGGCCACCCTGCACATGCACCTGCCCGCTAGCATGGAGTCGAATGGGAGGATCCAGAGGCTTCTCTCTACTGAAGTAAGCATCTACTTTTTGGCCCCCAAATACTCACAGGTTTGCTTTAAAGTGGAATGAAACTTAGCATTTCCGCTTTGCTCTAAAAGATTATTTACAGCATAAAATCTACTACCTCAAAAAAAAAAAAAAAAAAAAAAAAAAAAATTGTAGCAGAACAGCATTCAAACAGTTAAACACAGCACTTTATTCTTTAGTGGAAAGTTTCTTGCATCAGTAGGCAGCTTCTGGCCATACCTGAAGAGTAGGGATGATCACAGATATGCAAATTGTTTATGCAAATGTATGCAAAAAAAAGTTTGCATAATTTCCGAACAATTTGCATCTCATTGATCATCCCTACCGAAGAGGTGATAACATTATGTTTTGTTTACATTCCTTTGTCCCTTTGTTTGTTTACATCCCTTTGATACATTTAGTAAACATTAGCAAACTGCCGAAACTGAGCTGTACTGAGATGAGAAGCTGAAAGAGCTGAGAAGGGATCACTAGATATATTTTAATATATAAATACAGCAGCTATGCAATAAAATGCAATGCAGCTTTCAGGGAAGATACACTGTACTTTGGGAACTTGTACTTTGGGAACTTGGAAATTTGTAAACAGACAATATTACCCGCACACAAAAGCAAATATAACAACTGTATAGGTAACAAAAAGTAGGAACATGTTTTATTGTATGTTATGTCAGTGTTTTATTCCACTGTAATAAATGAGATGCTGTGAAGAAACCTTAACAAATTAGGCCGATAGTGAAGGGATTGTTTTTACGCAGTCCAACTGAATAATAATGTAAGCTTGCAGTGATCTGTTGAGCTTTAGATAAAAGGTAAACACAGACACTAGAAAGTACTCAGAACTGACATAACATGACCACCAAATCTAAAATAATGTGAAAATACCAAATGTGTATCGACAAACCAGATACATTTCTCACAACTTAAACAGGACTGCAAGAAAGCACATGAGCCAATCAAGCACCTAGAACAAGGTGTCCAGGTCATGCCATTTTTTTGCTGTTCTGGCAGCTGAGATATTGGCCCAAGGTGACCTTACTTCCCAGTAGCTGTAATACGTCTTCAGACATGCCAAACACCTCTTCAGCACTCAACACCCAGTCCCAACAGCCCTGGCTCACACCACAGTATTTATAACTATTTGGCCAATTTACATAGACATCAAGGGTGTTTCCATAAACATGCTTGCTAAACTGCCCATCCATAGGTCCATAATTCATCAATGTTTCCGACAGATTTGATTGCTTTGACCTACCAGTGGGCCTGTACAATGCAAGCTTTATGGACCAGGTACACGCCTCTATGAGGAAGAAATAGAGACAGGAGGACATGCCCAGCGATGGCTTATCTTCTGAGAAGACAGTGGTGATCAACCGGAAACTCCACCATGGTCAATCACTTGTTCCAGTAAGATGGGTAAGGCACTGGGGAGTCTGCCTTAAAAGACAAATGAAGTGAGAAGAATATGGAGGCTGCCATATTTATTTCCTTTTAAGCAATACCAGTTGCCTGGCTGTCCTGCTGATCCTCTGCCTCTAATACCTTTAGCCATAGACCCTAAACAAGCATGCAGCAGATCAAGTGTTTCTGACATTATTGTCAAAGCTGACAAGTTGCATGCTTGTTTCCGGTGTGATTCAGACACTACTGCAGCCAAATAGATCAGCAGGGCTGCAGGCAAATGGTATTGTTTAAAAGACCTCTGTCACGAAAATCTTAAAATTTAAAATACATGTAAACATATACATATAAGAAGTATGTTTCTTCCAGAGTAAAATGAGCCATAAATTGCTTTACTCCTATGTTGCTGTCACTTACAGTAAGTCAGTAGAAATCTGACATTACCGACAGATTTTGGACTAGCCCATCTTCTCATGGGCGGTTTTCAGGGTTTTCTTTATTTTTAGAGAGAAACTGAACTGAAAATAAAAAGTCAATATAACCATACACAGGTCATACTTACCTCCTGTGTAGTCTACTACTCACTCTCTTTCTCCTCCTCTCCTGCATCCCATTTGTCTACTGTGAACAATGGATTTCTCCGTCTTTCTTCTTAAAAATGGCCATTACCCCATAACAGCTTTCTGGTCAGCACACTGTTAAACTGTTATACCACCCACTTGAGCCATAGAGAAACATGCACATTCAGTTGTAACTGACAGCTGCTGATAAATAACTGACAGCAACTGGTATAGTTCAGTTCTGCCAAAATATTGTCAGAACTGAAAGGGTTCACTGTAAGGCCTGGTTCACATTAGCGTTCGCTGTCCGGATTCGCCTGATCGGATCCAGACCGTATACTGTACAAACGGAACGTACGTTTCGCATAGCAATGCAAAGTCTATGCGGACATTCACATGCGTCCATTCCGTACAGAATGGAGCCGGATCGGATCCGGACTCCGGACACTTTTTCCAACATGCGCTATTTTTCGGGTCCGGATCATCTGGCCCACGCACCCGGGCCGGATCCTGACCCGAACATGCGGCCATGCTGTGCAATGAGAAACGGATGTTTCTCATCACACAGGCAATAGAACCGGATGCTTCCAGCACCGGTCCTATGCCACTTGGGGGGCCCGGACTACACGCCGGTATCCCCCATGCTGCAGTGCCTTTCCGGCACTGCAATGTATCTAGTTCCGGCGCTACATTATTGTAGCCGGAACTGATACATTCCGGATCCGCAACTTGTGGCCACCACAGAGACCCGTACGGTCTCTTTGGCCTTAGAAGAAAATGGTGAGCCTCTGAGAGGAACTGACGGTGAGGTTAGTATGTAATATTCATTTACAGCTACCTCATGTGTTTTATTTTAAATTATTTTCCTCGCTTCAGGTTCCATTTAAAAGCACTTAGTGAATGGCAGTTGCTCCGTCCAACTGCCAAAGAAGTGTATGGGGAGCAGGGAGGCTGGCCAGCATCATTGTATAAATCTTTTTCAGGTAATATCTTTATAAAGAATAAAGGCCATGCTGAGAGTCCCCCATGAAGGGCCTAGCACAGCCTCATGGCTCCCAGCTACCTGGTTCTGTATTCAAATCATTATCCCAGCACTGAATCTTCAGTGTCTAAGCTGGGAAAACTGTTGTGAAGGTGGGACAGTATACAGGTAGGACACAGTGGCAGGATAGAGC
Source organism: Hyperolius riggenbachi (assembly GCF_040937935.1). Taxonomy (NCBI): domain Eukaryota; kingdom Metazoa; phylum Chordata; class Amphibia; order Anura; family Hyperoliidae; genus Hyperolius; species Hyperolius riggenbachi. Next base: position 77,266,372 of record NC_090653.1, read on the forward strand.
GCCAGGACAAAGCTCAGATCTTAAAGTACACCTGAAGTGAGAGGGATATGGAGGCTGCCATATTTATTTCCTTTTAACCACTTCCCTACCCTGGTCATTTTCACAGTTCAGCTCAGCTCTGATTACTTTGGCAATAACTTTATCAATAATTATCACAACTAAGTGATGCACAGTATATATTGTTTTTTTTCAGGACAAATAAGGCGTTTTGTGGTTGATATTTGTTTTTAGTAATTACCCTTATTTTCTACGCATTTCAAAAGGTAAATAAGGGAAAAAAAAGTGGGGAAAAATACACAATTTATCCACTTTCGTGCATCATAGCTTTAATGTAAACATTTCTATTGTACATGAATCCCACACATTTTATTTCTCTATCTCTCCTGTCTATTTAAACAGTTGTTTTGATAATGTATTGGATGTAACAATTAAGTAATGTATACAATCTGCTACTGTCTGCTTTTGGAATGTGTACGTTATGCTGGGCATACATGGTTCGATTTTGCCGCTCGATTCTCCTGATCGATTCCGCAGGCGATTCTCTGACCTTCTCTGTGATTCTCTGACCTTCCGATCGTTTTTCTTATCTTTTTCCATTGTGCTCAATGCGGAATCGAGCGGCGAAACGATCGGACGGAATATCGGAAGTGTCGGAAATTGTCAATCGAACCATCTAAATGGCTCAGAATCGAGACGTATATTCCCAGCATTACACGTGTTTACTAATTAACTCTGCCATTGAATTTCCTGGGAGAAGGAGAGGGGATTGCTGTAATTCCTTTACAACTCTGTAGTGATGTTATTAGCTCTGAGATAAATAAACAGTGTTATCTAGGATTTTGTAGGGAGGAGGAGGAAGAGACTTATTTTCATGTCATGATGTCAGGAAGTGGTTAACAGTGCAAATTGCCCATCATCATGCTGATCCGCTGGCCTCTAATATGCTTATCCATAGACCCTAAACAAGCATGCAGATCAGATGTTTGACTGAAGTCTGGCTGGATTAGCCACATGCTTGTTTCAGTTGTGTATTTCACACTCTACTGAATCCATCAGCTTCCAGGCAACTGGTATTGTTTACATGGAAATATATATGACAGCCTCCATATCCCTCTCACTACAGGTGTACTTCTCCAGAAATTCTTGGAAGCTTTGGAATCTTCCAACTCTCTGGAATAACACTAGCCTGAGAACAGAGACACGTGCCTTGCCTGCCGGCACATTTGCAACACTGGTTCTTCCTGATCAGTTTGAAGACCGGAACAGTTGTTAGATCTTTTTATCATTATCAGCCATAGATCTGCCTGTGTTCTGTCACAGTCTTCACACGTGTACATTCATACGGCCAATCTGACATCCCAGCAGAGAGCAGGCTTCTCGCTGGCGTCTTGTATGCTGTATTAGCAGCACCTGAACACATTGTCGTAGCCCAGCAACTCGGCAGCCCATTGAAGGAGCGAGAGGAGCGGCTTGCCTTTCATCCTGCGGAGGAGCCAATGATGACAGGAGAGCCCTGCCCGGCGCTGTCATGTTTCTTGTCACACTGGATATTTCATCAGAGAACAGCGTGTCGCTGGGATGATTAGCGCCAGCGGGGAAGATCTTTAGGCAAGAGGTGAGGAGAGAAGTCAGGCAGATTTATTTTCTAGCATTTGGATCTGATCCAAGAAACCGGCAATAAGTGGATGATGATATTAAACTTTGTAGCGCACTTTTACAGCTGGCAGAGTCTATTTCTGGATGCTCAGTCATCATGGGCTAATAAGCCCCTGCAAGCACCTGGTGAGTCCCTGTTTACTGGGATTGGTCTGTTCAAATTAGCCTGTCAAATCACACACCAGCTTCTTTTGTAAGCGCATGTTTCCACTATGGCGAATTTGCGTGCATTAGCCGCAAGCAAATTTGCATATGCAATGTATTTCAATGGGCCTGTTTCAATTACAGGTGAAATTTGCTTCCCCCCGCAGGCAAAAAAAAAAAACACCGGCCACCACTGTAACAATTTATAACACAGTTTACACATTTTCACTTGGATGTCAATAGTGATGGCGATGGGAAAATAGAAAAAAAATTGCATGAAAAAAATTGCAAATTTGCATACGCATGCAAATTCGTGATCGTTTTCCTATGCAGATTCGCCCAGGTATAGTGGGTCCCAAGACTTTTGTGATCTATAAATGCAGGATTGCTGCACTCGGTGGTTTCCCGGCTCTACCAACTTGGTTCCAGTATTGCTGTTGAATTCCTAATGTGTTTTACATGGCTAAGAATTCAGCAGAAAGAGTGAGACTCTTCGTTAGGAGGAGCAGAGCCAGAAGCTCCATGGTGGAGATCTTTTTACTTAAATCCCTGGAAAACCAAAAAAAAGAAGGGCGGTTCAATAGATCCAGTTGTAGCTGAAATCTTGCTATTGGTTAGGCATTTGGAACCATAAACAGAAAGCAAAATAACTTTCCCCGCCGATGCCACGTATGCGCCTCAGCCACACTCCTTCTCCATTGTTGTGACCCATTTTCCGCTTTTAGATGTCACCCTGGCATTAGAGGCCACTCACACCACCAGCATGAAAAATCAGAGTCAGTAGTGAACTTAGTATATACACTATCCAGCTACAGAAGCGTGTCCAAAATAGTATATTTTAAAGCCTACGCTCTCAACACGTGGTACATGTACCCCAGGGGGTACTTTATTAGGCCTCAGGGGTATTTCAGCATGCCGTCGTCAATCTGATAAGTTTTGGGACGTAAAGTAAACCTGAGATGAAGTACACCAAAGGATTTTCACTTACCTGCGGCTTCCTGCTGGCCCTGTAATTTGACTGGTCCCTCAGTCAGTCTGGTCCCCTCTGTTGTGCCGCTGTGAGGTTCCCAATCGAACTGGGTCGCGGGCCACTGCGCATGCTCGGTTCCAGCTGCAAGCAGAGTTACAGTCTTTGTGAACTGCACATGTTCCCAGCCACAGGAACACAATCATGGGGTGTGCATGGCCGGGACCACATATCCACAGTGATCCAAGACTCAACAGAGTTACAGAAATTATGGGGCTGAAAGAAGCCCCAGGTGAGTATAAATCCTTTTGTGTATTTTGTCTCAGGTACACTTTAAAAAATTAATTAAAAGCCCCAAGGAATGTTTGAAAAGCATCGAGGGATACATAAGATTACACTACCAGCAATGAGAGTACTTGGCCAATGCAGTCATAAATAAAGTGGTAACATCCTATGCAGTGTTCTCTCCAGAATTTTTTTTCCAGCCGGGTGGCATGGAAAACTAGCCGGGTGGGCCACAACTGGGGGAATGCAGGACTGGTGCAACTCTGCGTACACTACAGCATAGGAGGAGGAGAGCCAATGACAGCCGAGTGCTCCCCAAAATTAGCTGGGTGGAGCACCCAGCTTAAAGAGCCTAGGGAGAACACTGCTATAATATTGTTAAAGAAAACCTGTATTGAGAAAAACCTCCCCTGAGGGGTACTCACCTGTGGTGGGGTAAGCCTCCGGATCCTGTTGAGGCTTCCCCCGTCCTCCTCGGTCCCACGGTGGTGGAGATAAAGCTCCCCGAACAGCGGGGATGTAAATATTTACCTTCCCAGCTCCAGTGCAGGCGCAGTATCGGCTCTCCGCCTCGGAGATAGACGGAAATAGCCGATCGCTGTTGGGCTGCTCTACTGCACAGGCGCAAGTCTCCTGCGCAGTAGAGCGAACCCAACGGAGATCGGCTATTTTTGCCTATCTCCGTACAGAAAGCTGCAACAGAGCCCCCGCTGGAGCCAGGAAAAGTAAATAAATCGGCCCTTATCAGCGCTTGTCAGGCTTGTCGAGGGAGGATTCCGGGACACTTCAGGGGAGCCAGCAATGGCTGCCTGCAGCTAGAGGGGAAAGGGAAGCCTCATTGGGACCATGATGCTTCCCCCTTCCGAGGTGAGTTCCCCCCAGGGGAACTTTTTTTTATACAGGTTCTCTTTAAGACTGTTTTAGTGGCATTACTGTAAATTATGTCTCTTCTCATGTCTTTACCTTTCATAAAGGGATGTATGATAGGGCCTATCTGCAATCATCCAGTTATCCTTTTCACCCTGTATTGCGCGGTCATAGTGGCTGTATCACAAGCTAGGCCTCTGGTCCTCTGGACTGGAAGGAACTGTGTACAAGTATTGGTAGGTAGGTAAGTAGACCTGGTGATTAAATGGCTGTCATTCTCTATGAATCACGTCACAAGCCCCGCCTCCCTGTCTACATTATCTTGTACATTTTGTCAGAGGTATTATATATGTCTTACCATTATGCTGCTTCTGGTCAGGCATTGCAGAGTGAAAAGTTGAAAAAGCTGGTATCAGGTATGAGCTGATTCAGACTTCTATGAACAAGAACATAAATATACATTTTGACTTCAGTTATCCTTTAAGTCCAGGGAACCCGAAATGTGAGACACTATGCAAGATGTTGCTGAGTGAAAATACTTCCCACTGGTGTTGCAGCTTACACAGGTCAACCTGAACGCTGCATTTATACACAATGCAAAATCCTAACAAGTCATTTGAATTGGAAACTCATCCAGTTATGGTACCCTGAGGCATGTTGATGTCCTGAGTTCTATTTACCTGCTCGTCCAGCACTTTAGAAACTCGCCTCCACTTCTGGTTTCTTGTATCTGAAACAGTAAAGTCATAATGTTTATATTCAGGCGAAAAGATGCAGTTGTAGCAGAGTGCGATGTTTCTCCAAAGTAACTTCTTGTCAGACTTGTTGGTATATAGTTTGATGTACATATTTGTAGAACAGCATTATAAACCTGTTTCTAACTTTTTCCTCTTTTATGTGAGTTGGATGCACTTTAACTTCCAAGAATGTCAGATGTTGTAAATCTGACTAACCTTAAAGAACAAGCGACACCCATGCTAACCTAGAAGTAAAAAACACATATATAAGGAGATAAATACTACTTCTACTTACATAACAGATATATTGTGCTATCCACGTAATGATTCCTGTGAATTTTATAAAGGAAAAGCAGAAAATCCTATTCTAGGCAGTGGCCATCTTGCCAAGCTAATGCTGACATCATATCCTCCCTGACTCTTGTTTTCCCCCCTCCCTTCTCTTGCTCATTGTGTATTCATTAGCTGCCGTCCTCCCAGAGTCTTCAGACACTCCTACTGAGGTGTATACTAACAACTGCACTGTCTTTTTTTATTTACACATCCAGTCACCTCAGCCTTGCTTGTAAACACAAGTGATCAGAGGGTGTTTCTGATAAGCAGCTAGGTAGGGAAATACATGGAAGAGGAGGAATATATTATAGATAAGAAGAACTCCCAGCATTCAACTCTTTGGCACTAGGGCCAGTGCTCCTAAAATATGTGTTAACTACAAACCATAACAGCAGAAAATGTTTTGCAAGTTTTGAATGCAGGATTAGCATCTTTATCACTTAATACACTCAGACCAGTTGCTGTTGAAATTTGATTTTTATGGTGACAATCCCGCTTTAATACACGCCTTACACAGAACTTGCTCAAGGCCACTATTTTGGCCATTGCAAAGGAGAACCTAGCGTTTGCACACGCTTAAAAATCCATTACGCTTGCTCTTTAAATGACAGTGACGACCGGTAGCATTTTTCTCCTCTTTACCCCACCTTCCAGACGCAGCTCCATTGTGCACCATGCCGCCGTCCATAATCCTATCTTCTTAGAGGCAGTATCGGTCTATACAGCGTTCCTTCCTTGCAGTGTCACCTGCAGGATCATGCTCAGTCCTGACAGGCAAGCTTAGTAGTGCATGTGTACATACCTTGAGGGAATCAGTTTACTTACACGTCTAGGAGAACAGACGCTGTCTGGAGGATGACATGGCACATTTTACAGAGGAAGCCTAGTTCATAAGAGTGCTGAAAGAGACGATGTCAAGCAGCAACAACCATCCCTAAACACGGAAGGAAGCCTTTTTTTTACAATGAAGCATATTCACTAAATCAGTTCTTATGACCGTTACATAGCATGCGTTGCATAGCAAGCGCAACCTGTGTCACTTAGCTAATGTGTGCATTGCTAGGGTAATGTGTGTTATTCTAGTTGCATAGTACGGGTTATACTAGCAACACTCACGACCTACGTATGGCAATTTTACCATGATATAGTAAATATGCTCTAATTTGTCATTAAAGTTTACCTGAGGTGACCCCATATGTTAAACGTTATTCACACCTGGGGCTTCTTTAGTTGACAGATAAACTTTGTGGCTCATTTTGGTTGGATTCCCTTCATAGTTGTACTGTAGCCCCCTTTCACTGCTGTGATTCTGGGCAGGTGCAAGCTCTGTCTATTTCGTGGGCTCTGTTTGATCATGTGCTTCCCCACAGTTGTGCACAACATCCACGGCTGCAAGATTCTTGGGCATCCGCAGTTCGCAAATATTCACAACGGCACAGCTGTGCCTACTGCAGCATCATGGAGGCAAGGCCACCGAAAAGGAGAGGCTAGGAAGTTTGTCTACACATTAAAGAAGTCCAAGGTATGAATAGCTTTTACCACTTCAGCCACCTCAGCTTTTTAACATGTCTTTTTGACATTTAAGAAATATTGCACACCTTCAGCCTGACATTGAAATAATAAACATCTGCATATAAGTGTCAGTTAGCCAAATGCTGAAGTAACTGGATTTCACCTATAGTTATAAAATGCCTAGGAATCTTATCAGCCTTATTAGAACTGAAGAACTCTACAGTGATGAAGCATGTCCTACAATAGAGAAAGGTGTTAAATATACCTTAAAAAATATGTTTAATGAAACAAGTCAAAATTGCTGCATAGTAATGTAAAATGATAGTTTATATTGTCTCTTACACAATGATATTTTCAGTATTAGTACATGTCTGCCTGTATCAGCCACCTTTATTATAGTTTCACGCGTGTTTTTCACGAACAACCGGTGTATGTTTTGACTTGTGAACTCCAAAGGTTCAGATGTCATTGGGTGACTGCACTGTTTTGTAAACATTTTCTCTGTATCCAGATAAGGACAATATTTGTGTACGTTTTTCATGGTTTAGTGACAGTTCGCCCACGCAGATCAGGAAGCATTTATCATTGACTGTAGCAATGACATTGCTATGAATTCAATAATAAATGTCGTCTCAACCAGGAAAAGGGCTGACCTTAGAGCAGGGGTGTCCAAACTTTGTAGGCTAAGGGCCATATCACCATTCTTGAGAGTGATAGGGGGCCGAACTACCGAAATTAAACACAATTTTTTCTAATTGCCTTTAGGTACACTATGGCTGTGACATTTTAAAAGCAAAACATTTCCCCTGGCCCATGGGTTGCCCAGCGATAAAAGTGAAGGTTTATGGTGGAATCTGTCCTGTTAAGATGCTCTCCCTGGCCCAGGCAAGGATACCTGTTGTAAAGTTTTTTATCTTCTTCTGTAAATTGCTAGAAGTAATTTGAGTTCTTCTTTGTTACCCTCATTGCAATGCAAATTAGATTAAACCCTCTCCTGCTGACTGTCATCTCTTCATGTTGATTGCAGAGCTACTGCCCCATTTCTCTTCTTTTCAAACTCTTCTGCCATTGGCTAACATATATTTATAGACGAGGTGCATTACCTGCTGGTCTGCAGTATTATTATTGTAATTACTAGTGGACCTAAGTCCGTTTAAAAACGGGCTAGGTCTGTCACTGCGCATGCGCCCGCCGCGCACGCACATCTCCGACGCGTGCGTTAAGGTTAGAGAAACCGAGAGCTCAATATAGGGTAGTAAGTTCAGCATAAAATTACCCGTATATCCTCGAATATAAGTCGACCTTGCGTATAAGTCGACTCCAATATTTGACCCTCTTAAGCTGGAATGTTTTATTGACTCAAGTATAAGTCTACCAAGCAATGTTAATGGCTGCAGTTGGGGACCAGGAAGAATTAACAGGTGCACTTGGGGATAAGAAGGGGTTAATGACTATACTGCATATAGTATTGCAGCTATTAACCCCTCCTGTCCCTCAAGTGCAGCCAATAACTACTCCAGGCTTCCAAGTGCAGCAATTATTCACCCTCTTCCTGCAGCCCAGTATGCCCCCCCCCCCCCGCCCCCTTCCTTGTTAATTATTGTGGCCAGGACTTTCAGACCTGTTTTTTTGGCATTCCCATTATCAAGAAAGTGTCACTTAGCACTGGGTAAATTGCTGCAAATGGGAATGTCACTAATAGTACACACATTACTTAGTGTGTACAGTGTTGCTCATGACTCATGTATAAGTCGACCCCTATACTTTTATTTAGTGAGTCAGACCTAAATTTCTAGACTTATAGTCGAGTATATACAGTAGTAAAGATAATTAGTGAGAAGAGTATACTCACAAACGTGGGTTACCATAAAGGCAACCACTGTATAGGAAGGTGAGGAGATTAGACCTGTCCTCACTCAGGATTAAGAAGTCGCTCTCTGTAGATCAAAAAAGGGGTAGATCACCCCTCCACCAGGGGTGGACACGGTACAGCAAACGGGGAACAGAGGCGCCACCAGGGTAAAAGTGGATAAAACCTTTAAAATTTGCTTGGAGGAAGCGGTGGACTTACCTCCATAAAGCAGACACGAAAGACTGTATAATAGTAATTACATTTATTATATAAACCCCAAAAGTGCAACGCGTTTCGCAGGCCACGCCCGCTTCATCAGGCAATAAACGTGGGGACAAACAGAATTTCAGCAGTAGCAGGAGTACTACTGCTACTGCTGAAATTCTGTTTGTGTCTGCTTTATGGAGGTAAGTCCACCGCTTCTTCCAAGCAAATTTTAAAGGATTTATCCACTTTTACCCTGCTGGCGCCTCTGTTCCCTGTTTGTCTGATGCGTGCGTGCACGACGCGCTGGCCCATCCACCCCTTAACGCTCGCCGCGCGTCACTCTCCCTCAATGTTTAATGTGGGATACACACAAGGACATGGGACACAGAGACATTAGGGTTTTATTATAGAGGATGCATTTATATAGCGCCAACATCTGCTGCAGTGCTGTACAGAGCATAAAATCTTGTGACTAATGCTGGGTACACACCTTGGACTCGATTCACAAAAGGGTGCTAACTTAGTTAGCACGCCTAAAGCTTTTATTGATCGCGCACAAAGTTTAGCACTGTGCGTGCGCGCAAAGCATCGCACCAGGTGCGAGGAAACTGTCGCACCCGGTGTGCCTAAAATGTTGCACCGGGTGTGCCCTGAAACGTCGCACTGTGCGATGCTTCGGGCGTACCCAGTGCAATGTTTTAGGCACACCGGGTATGTCGTTTTAATCACACCAGGTGCAGCGTAAACTTTTTGCGCAAAACTTTGCGCGCCCTAAAGGACTTTAGGAGTGCTAAGGGGCTTTTAGGCGTGCTAACTAAGTTATCACCCTTTTGTGAATCAAGCCCTATGAGATTTTTTGGCCGATTTACTGTCAGATCGATTATTTCCAACGTGTCCGATTTGCTTTCCGATCGATGTCCACGCATTTTCCAATCGATTTCCTAGTAAAGTTAACAGAAAATGCTCGGAAATCGATCGGAAAGCAAATTGGACATGTTGGAAATAATCGATCTGACAGTAATCGGCCAGAAAATCTCATAGTGTGTACCCAGCATAACAGTCCCTCAGAGGGGCTCACAATCTAATCCCTTCTATAGTCTAGGGCCAAATTAGAAGGATCCCAATTAACTTATCTGTATGTTTTTTGGGATGTGAGAGGAAACCTGAGTTCCCGGAGGAAACCTACGCAGACACAGGGAGAACTTACAAACTGTGCAAAAGGTTCCCTGGCTGGGATTTGAACCGGGGACCCAGTGCTGCAAGGGAAGAGTGCTATGCAACCATGCTGCCCATCAGTTAGGCCTTGTTCACATCGCGTGTCTGTCCACAGGGGGCTTTTTTTTTCCTGCATTTTTTTAAAGCGTTTTCCGGGGATTTTCTGTGCGTTCGCTTGTTTTTGTGGGCATTTTTGTATAAGCGCTTTTGCAGCGTGCTTCCGTCTTTTGATCCTGAAAAAAAATCCAGAAAAAATAAATACAATTTATTTATTTATTTATTTTTTTAAACGCTCACGCAATCGATTGCCAAAGCGAAGCAAATTGCCTCAAAATTGTCTAAAGCACCACTTTTCAAAGCGGATTGCAAACGAACCGCTCTGATATGAACTCTCTCATAGAGAATCATTGCACAAGCGCTTTCAGGGTGATTTTGAAAATCACCTGCACTTAATATTTTACAAATACGCCTAAAATGTAAACAAGGCCTTAGGCCTAGTGCACACCAGAGCGGTTCGGCAGCGTTTTCAGATCCGATTGCGGATGTGGAAACGCTTGGGTAATGTATTTCAATGGGCTGGGGCACACCAGAGCGGGAGGCGTTTTGCAGAAACGCCTACTCCCGGGCTGCTGCAGATTTTGGATTGCGGCGGCGTTTCTGCCTCCAATGTAAAGTATAGGAAAACCGCAAACCGCTAGGAAAAAGGGCAGTTCAGAGCGGTTTTCCAGGCGTTTCTGTTACAGAAGCTGTTCAGTAAAAGCTCTACTGTAACAATATCAGAAATCTACTACAACAAAAATGCTTCACAAAACCACAAAATGCTAGGTGAAACGCTACAGAAAAATAGGAAAAAGCGTTTCAAAATCTGCTAGCATTTTGCGGATCTGCTAGCGGTTTTTGGTGTGCACCAGACCTCTCAGTGGGAAATCTACATAAGCTCAGAGATTCTTGAAGACGATCTTACAGGAATAAATAGAATGTAGCAGACAGTGGAGTGGTCAGGTAGGCAGCAGTCTGCAACAGATGATCCTGTAGGTACACGTGCAATACATGGCAATAGGCAATCAGGCAGGAGAGTAGTGAGGCAAGCAGTTGAAGTTGTCAATAGATGATGAGATGGTAGCAGAGTAGTCAGGTAAGCAATGGTCAGCAATAGGGATTCAATAAGGAGAGTAGTCAGGAATGTAGCAAGAGTCTATTGCAGCTGATCAGAGGGTAGTAGTCAGGTGACCAGTGGATGTCAGCAATAGTCCGGCAGGCAGTTGATGGGTACAGGCCAATAGGAGTCAAGGGATCAGGTAAAACAGGGTCAGCAAGCCATGGTTCTTAACACAATAATCCAGATCAGCAATGTGCAAGATCTCACAAGGTGCATGTCCGGCTGCCACGCCGCAAACACACGCACACGCTTATTCATGACACGCTGCGTATGATTGCAACCTAACACAGAATCCATGTGTGCCAGCTGCTTAGCACCTGTGCTTGCGTTTCCATAACATTGATCCTCCATAAAGGGCAACCTCTGAAAGCACAAACAGACTAGCTTTTGGGGATATTTTGAATACAGTACACACACTAGAAGGTGATTCCCAATAATTATTTTGGGTGTAGACCCCCTTTTCACTTAATCAAGTATTAAACCCCTTTTCCAGTTTTCATCAAATTCAAGATTGGCCCTTCTTCAAATTCTTCTGCATCATCAGCTTAATAAGGGCCCGTTTCCACTAGCATAGTGGATGCGAGGCGATCGCTGTATCCCCTCGCATCCCCCCGCAGGTACTTCCTGTTCTCATCCTTACAACTGAATGCGGCTTCCCGTCAGTGGCTATGGGGAATTGTATGCGGGCTGTGGAAAACTGCAGCATGCTATCCATAATTTCCCCCGCGCCGGATCGTGCCGAATCGCGTAGGTCAATATCCGTCAAGGGAAACTACTCCGTTGACGAGAATTGGTTGCAGTTTCGTTGCGGTGCAGAGCAGTTTCCGCATAGCAACGCATCCAGTGGAAACAGAGAAAGGATCAGAAATACAACGTATCAGTAATGATACAGCGAACACAGGAGAAATCCAGAATGATGGTGGGAGAGACATAATGTAGGCTGCAGCATTCATCTTTGGCCTGGAACCCACTAGAAAGCGCAAAGCGCCATCGCAATCACTAGCGATTTTGGGAGCGATTTCCCTGCTCCTATGCAATTCATTAGAATGGAAACACTACCAAAATGCTGCATGTCCTGCGATTGCCATTAGCTTAACCCTCTGGGCGATACAATTGCATCGCCCAGGAGGGGGCGCAGCACTTTTTTTTTAATTTTTAATTTTTTTAAATCATGTATCGAGCCCTAGCTGCGTGTAACAAAAAAAAATATTATGCAAATCGCCCCACCAGGGCCTGAGAAATCCTCCTGCGCGATATACCCCGAGCTCACCTGAGTTTCACTTACCTGGGGCTTCTACCAGCTCCATACAGCCATCCTGTGCTGTCGTAGTCACTCACTGCTGCTCTGGTCCCCCTCCGTCAGCTAGTTTTGTTTTTGTCGATCAGAGTACATTTTTACGTATTTCCGCTGGTGCAGGAACATGAACACATATATTTTTACGCATTGCACCACTAACGTGTAAAAATGTATGGGTTAATGTTCCTGCACCAGCGGGAATGCGTAAAAATGTACTCTGACCTCGAGGTCGGCAAACACGAAACTAGCTGCCAGCGTGGGACTGGAGCAGCAGTGAGTGACTACGAGAGCACAGGATGGCTGCATGGGGCTGGTAGAAGCCCCAGGTAAGTGAAACTCAAATTACTCGGTAATGAAATCTGTACCATCCATTTACAGTGGCAGAGCATTTAGGGAAATCGCTAGCGATTTAAAGTGCTCCCTAAACGCTCCAAAAAAAAACCCCGCTCTAGTGGGTTCCCAGCCTTTTTCTTGGTTGGAACAGGTTCAGTAAAATTTGGGGCTAATTTCTTTGAGGCGTTAAATGTGCATTAAAAATGTCGGTACTTATCCGTTAGCCGGGCGCATCCGGCAGGTGGCGCTAATTACTATTCCCCCTCCAGGCCGCCATGGATAGTAGGGAAAGATGTAACTCTGGTGGAGTTTTGTCGCCACCTGCCGGATGCGCCCGGCTAACGGAAAAGTACCAAAATGTCTTCTATCAGTGGAACATTCAGATGTTCAAGGTTTTACAGGTGTGCTCCTCAGATTTGAAAGGGGGAAATATACTCCTGTCTAAAATTATATCATGACAGGCTATGTCAGGCAACTGCAGTGAGAGGTATATGGAGGCTGCCATATTCATGTCCTTTTCAGCAATACCAGTTGCCTGGCAGCCCTGCTGATCCTCTGCCCCTAAAACTTTTAGCCATAGACCTGGAACAAGCCTGCAGCAGATCAGTTGTTTCTGACATTATTGTCAGATCTGACAAGATTATCTGCATGCTTGTTTCTGGTGTGATTCAGACACTACTGTAGCCAAACAGACCCTCAAGGCTGCCAGGCTACTGGTATTGTTTAAAAGGAAATAAATATGGCAGCCTACATATCCCTCTCACTTCAGTTGTCCTTTAGGACAGATAGTTGAATTGCACTCTTGCCACTTAGTTCAGCCTTCAGTTTGCTGGCCAGTGACCACCTTCCAGTGCAGTGCAGGCAAATGGCAGTGTTTGTAACCACTCATCTGTCAGTAGTGACACCTGCTACATGGCAGTTAGTGATGATCGTAATGGATGATTTCACTTTCGTGAATTTACTTTCATGCTAGGAACACACTAGGCAGAATCGCATATGCATTTCCCATAGCACATAAGCAATTGTGCCTCGTGTGTTTTTACCCTGAGGGCTGGAACCCACTAGAGCGATTTTTTGAGTGTTTAGGGAGCGTGATAAATCGCTAGCGATTTCCCTAAACACTCTGCCAATGTAAATGGATGGTGCAAATTCCACAGAAGCGATTGCGATTAGCAAAATCGCAAACGCAGGACATGCAGCATTTTGTTAGCGTTTCCGCTTCAATGTAAAGTATATAATCGATGGCGTAATCGCTCATCAAAACCTGCACGGAGCAATTTTGCTAGCGTTTTAAAGTTACTGTACACCGTAACAAAATTAAAATTAACTGAAAGGACCAATCAGACTTTAAAACACTAATTGCTACACAACCGCTGGCAAATTAATTACACTTTTTAAAATCGCTCCCTACAACGCTCATGAAATCGCTTACAAACTGCTCATACAAAACGCTTGCGATTAGCGATAGCATTTTGTAGTGGGTTCCAGGCCTCAAGGTTTTTAGCGTATTTTTGCAAAAATAAATATATTTTGGCATGCATGGGAAAATTTATTTTTACCAAATGTGTTGAAGTCAGTAGACATTGGCCTCAATTAACACTTTATCAAACGTTTGATAATTTACCTCATGTGTAAAATCTATTTTGAATTTACTTCACTTCAATTTTGAATGTTTTATCGATAAAACGTTCAATAAAGCTATAACACCTTAGTGAATTCAAAATAAAATTTTACTCATGAGGTATATTATCAAACATTTGATGAAGTGTTTGATAAAGCTTAGTGAATTGAGGCCATTATCACAGTCAGGGCCCATTCACACCAGAAGCACTTTTCTGAGCGTTTTGCGATTGATTAGCGTTTTTTAAATTGGCTCCCATTCACTGTGAATGGGCCCTAAATATTGAGGAAATCATGACTCAATGCAAAATTACTACTACACGAAATTTGAGCTCCTCACTAATGGTAGCAAAAACCCCACCTCACAACACTTCTAGATGTGGCTGCCCCTGTGCTTAGATGTGCCTGCAGAGGATGGATGCCACCCCACTACTCATGCCGAGTGCTTGCTACCACCCATCAGATCCACAGCAGCAGATGACAGGTGCTATGTCCACTGCCTATAGAGGCCCAACAGAAATGTCATCACTGTGTGTTTAATATGAGCTCCCCTTCATTGGAAGAATATGGGTAATCATTGATAGAGATCCACAATGACAAGGGTCATGGTAACCCACCAAAAGGAAGTCATTCTACCAGAATATCTCTGGATCTAGGATCTCTAGGGATTGCTAAAAGACTTCATCAGGCTCCATACCTTGGCTGTAGACACTAGAGCAGCCTTTCTCAACCTTTTTACCTCGAAGGAACCCTGAAAATAACATTTGAATCTCAAGGAACCCCTTGCCAACTATTTTTGATCTCGAGGAACCCCTGCATTTATTTTGCAGGAGGAATGGTCTTTAGAAGTTGGTGAGGCCGTTTATTTCACTACCCCTATTACACTGCCACTCATTATACTGTCTCCTTATCCTAGTCTTTTTATTAATTTGCTCATTAGTGCCCCAATGTAGTGCTTCCTGTTACAGTACTCCCTAATTTAATGTGCTCTATTATACTCACCCCACGATGGGGGAAAATGCCAAGGAACCCCTGCAGAGTACTCGAGGAACCCTGGTTGAGAAAGCCTGCACTAGAGGCTCATACACACATCAGACTATAGTCTTTGGAAAATGAAAGATCACAGACCAATTCTACCCCCTTCCATGTAGTATGAGAGCCATACCTTCACAGTCTATTCTATGGAGCTGAACTCCCCATCAGACAGAAATCTTTGCAAGATGCTGCACACAAAGATGCTGTAGACATTCAAAAGATCAGTATCTGCAAAAGATCTGTTCCTGCCAAAGATCCGTTCCTGCAAAATGCATCCATAGTCTATGATATCTGCAGATCCGCATACACACCTTGTTTAACTGACATTCATCTGCAGATCAGACAATCATCTGCAGATCTGAAAATCCATCCTGGTGGATCTGATCTGCAGATGAATGTCTGTCATTCTGTGTGAGTGGACCCTTATAGTCCAAAAAATACAGTGATTAAGATAAGAAAAGTAATATGAAGTTAATCAGGAATAACTAACTTGGAGTGATTATTTTGCCTTTAAATGCACTGAAAGGTTATTTTTATCAATTAGGTGATAAAGAAGCATTTTATGAGAAGTTTTATGACTAGAGCCTAAATTGATTGGCCAAAGCATGGTCATGTAATTATCTCATAACTATGATTCATAGATTCTCGGAGACAAACATCTCATCTCCATAGAAGGCAAGCCAGTCTGTACTGTAGCTGAATTCCTGAAGAATTAAAGACTAGTTTAGGTTGAGGAAGTACACTACACTACCTAAGAAGGAAATTGTTGTAGTGTAGGTATTCAGGCACCTGAGTAATCTGGCAGGCAGCCAGTGGATGTCAGCAACAGATGATCACATGGTAGTAAGGAAGTCAGGTGAGCAGTGGATGGGAACTGGTAATCAATCAGCAGGTAGGGCTGGTGCACACCAGAGCGGTTTGTGAGCTTTTTTAAAAACCGCTTGGGTAATGTATTTCAGTGGGCTGGTGCACACCAGAGCGGTTTGTTGGTACTTATCCGTTAGCCGGGCGCATCCGGCAGGTGGCGCTAATTACTATTCCCCCTCCAGGCCGACATGGATAGTAGGGAAAGATGCAATTCTGGTGGAGTTTTGTCGCCACCTGCCGGATGCGCCCGGCTAACAGATAAGTACCGGTTTGTTTTTTCCACAAAAGCAAACTCGGGGGTTGCAGCATTTTTTAGATTTCTGTGGAGTTTCTGCCTCAATGTTAAGTATAGGAAAGTGGAAAACCACTTTGAAAAACACTAGATCAGAGCGGTTTTCCAGGCGTTTTTGTTACAGTAACTGTTCATTTACAGCTTTACTGTAACAATATATGAAATCTGCTACACAAAAACGCTCCAAAAACGCTAGGCATGTTTAGAAAATCTCTCTAAGGGCTGGAACCCACAAGAGCGTTTTTTTGAGCATTTTGGCAGCGCTGCGATACGCTAGCGTTTTGCCAAAACGCTCAGCTGATGTTAATGGATGGGGCAACTTCCACAGGAGCGTTTGCGTTTCCCAGAAACGCAAACGCAGGACCTGCAGCATTTTGGGAGCGTTAGCGCTTCAATGTAAAGTATTGAAACGCTAGCAGAAATGCTCAGCAAAACCTAAACTGAGCGGTTTTGCTAGCGTTTTGCGGTTCAGCACACTGTAACAAAATTAAAAATAATTCACAGGACCAATCAGGATAAAAACGCGAAACGCAAAACGCTACACAACCGCTGAGGAAAAAAATACACTGTTGCAAAACGCGACCGAAAACTCGCATGAATCCGCTTGCAAACCGCTCATGCAAAACGCTAGCGGTTGCGTTTTGCGTTTGCGGATTTCAGTGGGTTCCAGGCCCAGGGCCCGTTCTCACCTGAGCGGGAATTGCGCGAGGCATTTTTTGGATTGCGGAGGCGTTTCTGCCTCAATGTTAAGTATAGGAAAACCGAAAACCGCTCTGAAAAACGGCAGATCAGAGCGGTTTGCCAGGCGGTTTTGTTACAGAAGCTGTTCAGTAACAGCTTTACTGTAACAATATATGAAATATGCTACATTGAAATCCGCAACAGCAATCCGCAAAACACTATCAAAACGCCTCATAAAAATAAAAATAGCATTTAAAAATCTGCTAGCATTTTGCGGATCTGCTAGCGGGTTTTGGTGTGCACCGGGCCTAGCAGAGTATTTAGCCAAACAGCAGTCAGCAGCAGATGAGATGGTAGCAAAGTAGTAAACTGAGCAGTGGATGGCAACAGGTAATTAAGCAACAAGTAGTCAGGGCTGGTGCACACCAAGCGGCTTTTTGGGCGTTTTCAGATCCGCTTGCGGCTGCGGATCTGCTTGGTCAATGTATCTCAATGGGGTGGTGCACACCAGAGCGGGAGGCATTTTGCAGAAACGAAAAATGCCTGGGTGAGGCATTTTTTGGATTGTGGATGCGTTTCTGCCTCAATGTTAAGTATAGGAAAAACGCAAAAAGCTCTGAAAAACTGCACTTCAGAGCGGTTTGCCAGGCGGTTTTTGTTACAGTAGCTGTTCAGTAACAGCTTTACTGTAACAGTACAGGAAATCTACTACACCAAAACCGCTAGACAAAACCGCAAAACGCTAGCTGAAACGCTACAGAAAAAGAAGAAAAAGCGTTTCAAAATCTGCTAGCATTTTGCGGATCTGCTAGCGGGTTTTGGTGTGCACCAGGCCTCAGACAGGGCCAGATAAAAGTCAAACACAATTAGGCTATGTTTACATTCTAAATCGCCAGCGCTTTTGCAAGCACTGAGCTATTTATTGTTTTTTTAATCGCCTTTGCCTGCGCTTTGTAAGTGCTTTTGCAGAGCAATTTTTCAGGAAGTGAACTCTTTCACCCAGAAATGAATAAATACAATGTATTTATTCATAGAAGCGCTCAGGAAATCGCTATACACCACTAGCATTTTCCCTAAACGCTCTGCCAATGTAAATGGATTTGACAGATTCCACTAGCGCGATTGCGATTAAGGAAATCACAATTGCAGGACTTGCAGCATTTTGGGAGCGTTTCCATTCAAATGAATTGTATAGGAGCAGGAAAATTGCTCCCAAAATTGCTTGCAAATTGCTATCACAAATCGCTAGCAATTGCAATAGCGTTTTGCACTTTCAAGTCGGTTCCAGGCCTAAGGGCCTGTTCACACTATATGCGTTCCTAGCCGTTTTCAGGGAACGCGTACTGGAACAAAAAACGCATAGAAACGGCTCCTAATGCTTTTGAATGGGCTAGTTCACATGTATGCGTATGAGACGCATACGTTTCTCATCCGCATTGCTGCACGCAGTTCTGTGCGATACGCATAGAAACGGACGCAATGAAAGTCTATGGACGCGTATCAAAAACGCGTACTATTGCGTTTTTAGCGTCCGTTTTCCTCTGCGGTTCCCATGATTCTTTTTTTCCCCCTGGGTCACATGTTTGTGCAAAACGCAATAGAAAACGCATTCAAACGCAAGAAAAACGCATGCGTTTTTCAACTTGCGTTTCTTTAAATTTATACGCGTTCTACAAACGCAGCAAGTATGAACAGGCCCTAAGGGCTTTTTCACATTATAAGAATTTTCGCTTATTTTTAGGCGCTGGAGATTGCCTTAAAAGCGCTTGTGCAATGTTAGCTTATGTGAGTGTTCTCACATGAGCCATGAGCTTTCTATCCAATCGCAAACACGGCTCCTGCATGGAGCGATTGGATAGAAAGCTCATCGCTCATTTCAGAGTGTTTGGGATTCAATAGAAAGTATAGCAAAATCGCTAAGCGCTTGAAAAAAGTGCTTTGATAAGCGATTTCCTGAGCACTTTTAATGAATAAATACATTTATTAATTTCCGGGGCAAAGAGTTCCCTTCCTGACTGACGTCAGGAAGTGAAAAAAAACCCCGCTACACTAAAAGCGCTTAGAAAAGCGATTCTCTAAGCAAAAATCGATCTGAAGGCGCTTAGAAAAGCGCTTTCAAAATCGCTCAATAAATCGTTCAGCGCTTGCGATATCACTGGCGATTTATAATGTGAACAAGGCCTGATTCAGATGAGCTGAATCAGTAGTGGATACAGGGAAACCTCTCTCCCAGATGGGCTGTATGTTGTCATTCAGTGCATGTGGGTTCAAGTTCATCTCTCTCTGATCGAATCTGATTAGAGAGAGATCTGTTTTCTGCCCATACACCGCAGACCGATTCCCGATCAATTTCAGCATGAAATCTCATTGGAATCAGCCTTTTGACACCGACCCGGCTGAGTCCCCACAAATGTTATATGTACCCCCAGTGCCGTGCATTTATACTTTACCTATCTGCTGTCCCGTGTTTGTGCTGTACTTCCACATTGGCGCCCCATGTGGCTACCGGCGACATAGCACATGGGGTGCGTGTGTGGCATCAAACACCTGCAACACAAGTAAGGTATTTTAATGCACAGGCATCGGGGGCACATATAGCACGTGGGAGGGACAGCGATCTGTTGCGTCTGTTGCTCGCGATATCGCAAGCTGTTACTGCTATGCACCCAAATGACCGCATCACCCAAGATTTCCCAGTATGTCTGATTGATACATTCAACCAATTTCAGCTCAGAATTGGTCAAATCATCAATTTGGGCATGCTTGCTGCGGCACCAGTTTTCATCCGATTCAATAATAATTATTGAATTGGATGGTCGATCGGCTGCCGAGTCGCTAGATATATGGCCACCTTTAGGCTGTAAATTATGATCACGTCTCCCTGATTTTGTTGTGCTGTGTTCTGTTTTTGTATAGACCACAGTAGCCTCCTCTTACAATAAAGTCCAGGCAGGACAAGCTGCAGAATTGTGCCTCCTGATGGGTGAATGTTCTGCTTATACAGAGCTGGGTGCTGATTGTATAGCTGCGTGTTTGTAGGCATTCCTAGAAGTCGCTTTCACATGGTGATTGGCAGAAGAGGGTACATACAGAGAGCTGCATGGAGACAGAGACTCTATTTGTATACAGCCGGATTGAGTGACAGACACAAGGCTCAGCATAGGACAGCGCTGATAAACAGACTGCAGGCGTAGCGGACGGACTCACAGACAGCAGGGCGCAGAGCACCCCCTTGCTATTATTCCAGCATTGCATGTTGCTAAGTTGGCTACTGCTTTTCTATTTTCCCATTGTGTTTCGCCTCTCTCGAGTGATGTTAGCAAAAGAGGCATTCAGCCACAATTCAGCCAGGCAGAAACCCACACCCCTTGTCAGGACAAGACCCCCACCCATCCACCCACCCCCCAGCCCTTCACAAGCCTGGGGCCAACATCCGCAGAGTGAGGGGAATTTCCCGCGCAATATCTGCCCTCAGTCTCCATGGCACCCGCACAAACACCCAGGGCACACAGATTGGACAGAATATTTGATAAGGAGGTGGAGAGATGGAGAGTGTGTGTTTTCTGTTCCAGCATGACCTTTCCCCCACTCATCATGAGAGCTGTCATTGCTTGCATGCTGGGTACGCACTGTTGGCAAGTGGCATGGTCTGCAGCGGCTAATGCTGACGGAATAGATTTTAGCGAAGTTTCAGCGCTTCAGCCGGCGTGCTGTGTGTGCTCTGTGCGGTGCTGCTGTGTATGGGAGGGGGTGCCGTAGTGCAGCGCTTCTCGATTCTCATTCCCGGGGACCACAAGCATTATGTCACACCGTCTGCATGTGCCGCTGCCACAGTTACTGAAAGAATGTTTCACAGCACAGCTGGGCTCGCGAGCAGCGCAGAGAACTTCTGACCTGTAGTTTTTGGCAGCGTGTCTCGCAGAACGATCGGACACGAGGGTCATCATTAATTAAAAGCACACAGTCCGGATGCCGGGCTTAGCATGAGAGGTGTTGAGTCATCCAATATCTGACCCGATTATCTCCCCAAACCCCACCCCCCTTCCTTTTTAAAGACTTTGATAATCTTCGCTTCTGCTTCGCCAGTGCGAACCACCCTCACTAGCGATGAGCATTCGTTTTTTCACCAAGAGTCCACATTGTTACTCACATAAAACCAAGCTAGTGGCTGTTGATCAATTAGCTGGCAGCTGGTTAATTAACCTAGTCCCCGAGTCAGTAAACCTAGTAACCTAGTCCCCGAGTCAGTAAACCTAGTAACCTAGTCCCCGAGTCAGTAAACCTAGTAACCTATTCCCCGAGTCAGTAAACCTAGTAACCTAGTCCCCGAGTCAGTAAACCTAGTAACCTAGTCCCCGAGTTAGTAAACCTAGTAACCTAGTCCCCGAGTCAGTAAACCTAGTAACCTAGTCCCCGAGTCAGTAAACCTAGTAACCTAGTCCCCGAGTCAGTAAACCTAGTAACCTAGTCCCCGAGTCAGTAAACCTAGTATCCTAGTCCCCGAGTCAGTAAACCTAGTAACCTAGTCCCCGAGTCAGTAAACCTAGTAACCGAGTCAGTAAACCTAGTAACCTAGTCCCCGAGTCAGTAAACCTAGTAACCTAGTCCCCGAGTCAGTAAAAAATCTACATGCCTTAGCTGAAGAACAATTCTGTTCTATAGCCATTATTTGTTTTGTGTCATTTGTATGATTTTCCAATTTCAGACATTGGCACTAGTGTACTTTAGGGACCCAGCAGGAAACCTCATAGGGAAATTCTGCTAACGTGATTGGGTGGACGACACCCTCTTGAGCTTTTAGGTTTCAGATAGTTTGTTGTAACCTACGCCCACACTATTTGGCCAATCACAATGCTTTGTGCTGTAGAGAGTGCTGTGATTGGAGAACTGTTCCCCATGAGGTTACCTGCTGGGTGCCCTAAACTAGACTAGTGTCCAGACATCTGTTGTGTAATGGTGAACAGTTTACAATTTAGAGTAAACTCTGATATAGAAAACCTCTGGCTATAGTAATCTCAGTCCCCTGGTACCAGCTATGCCCCTGTATGAATATACAAAATATGATAAATCCTGATATTGTAACCTTCTGATATAAAGCATCCGTTCACTGTTGCCTTTTTTGGAGCCAGTCATACAATGTAACACATAACAGTATCCAGTGGCGGAGCTATGGGCCCCGGTGCAAGTTTTACATGGGGCCCCCCAAGCACTCCATACATAACAATTGATATGGCGCAACAAAACCTGCCAAGGATTTCCACAGTGTCAGAGGTGCAAGAAGGGGATGGGGAACAGTTTGTTACTGATTACTACTATTTTAAGCATCTATAGAAGTGATTATTACCAGCACAGGACCAATAAAGAGCTAATATTGTGCTTGAGGGAGGGCCCCTATGACCCAAGGGCCCCAATGCGGTCACTACCTCTGCAATCCCTATTGCTACGCCACTGACAGTATCACACTTTATTGTTGAATCTTCTTTACAAAATGTAGGTTCAAGATCAGGTACACAAGCAGAATTCAAGTCACAACAAAGCAGCCTGACACAAGTTTCACAGCTAGAAGCAGCTTCCTCAGAGGCACATGATATGCATAACGCTTCCTCAGAGGCACATGATATGCATAACGCTTCCTCAGAGGCACATGATATGCATAAAATCAAATGCACACCATAAATCGACAAATGATCTGTGGTCCCATAGAGTGGATGCGTGCTTCAACGTCTCTCTTTCTCCTGTTGG